>NW_026622941.1:36378898-36678898 GCF_023065955.2 Ursus arctos
CAGCCCCGCCGTACCCCTGCCTTTCCCCTTCAAATGAACTCAGGCTGTGTTGGCATCAGGAATGGGTTCTGTTCTCCTTAGAAGAGCACAGAGGGGCATTTTTCACTTATGCTTCTGAGGAAAGTAGTTATAGGCGTTAGATATCTACCAAATTATCAGTGCGGTGAGAATTAATCCTACTCAGCAAAATTATAAAATACCAGCAGTACAGTCCATCAATAAATAAATATGTCAGGCACTTACCAACACTTGCTAATAGGATTTTCAATTGAACTAGAAATAAGAGCTGCTTAAATTATGCACTATTTTGAATAAACCACCATCAGCTTCACTAAATTTTGCTTTAAAATTTTCATTTATTCATTCATTTAATATTTATTAATCAGTGTGCTTCAAGGAATACCAAGCAGTATATCTCAGTGTTTCCCCTCAAGGCCAAGAGTGGGTGTACTATTGCCCTGTCCCCTGCACATTATCTTATTAATTGACAAATGTTAGTCCTGCAACTGATGCTGATTAGTTGTTTGAATGAAAGATGATGAGGCAGTGTGCAGTGTGTAATGAGTTCCAGAGGCACTTAAATGAAAGTCTAGAGGAGTTCGGTTAGGATGGCAGTTCTCGACTCTGGTTGTGCCTCAGAATTCCCTAGAGAGCTCTTTTAAAAAGTGATTACTTTTAAAAAGTCCAAGCTGACCTTCATGCGCTAATCTTGCCCTTGGTTAGAATCTGAATATGATTATGTGGAGTTTACAAAGGTGACTCTAATGTGCAGCCACGTTTAAGAACCGTTATCTTTGAAAATTGAGGTTTGTAATTCTGAGGGAGGTGATGGTATATGGCTCAGCCCTGAAGGGTACGTTTCACTTGGTACTGAAATCTGTACTGGAAGGTATTCCAGTCCAGAAAACAGAACAGTAGGAAATATACCTACGTACGCACACGGGCATATACATTCAGTTGTGCGTTTACATATGCGTATGTATGTATCTGTACCGATATAACACACAGATTTATTGAACAGATTTAGCTGAAGGAATTGGTTCATGCAGTGTGGGGTCTAATCCATAGAGCATGCTGGCAGCAAGGGCAGGCTGGAAACCCTGGGGCGGGGGTAGTTGCTGCAGTCCGTAAGGGAGAACTTCTTTTTCTCAGAAAAGCTTAAGGATTTTTTTTTTTTTAAAGACCAATCAACTGATTAGGTGAGTCTCACCCAGGTCATTGAGGATAATAACCTTTCCTTTTGTTGTTGTTGTTGTTGTTGTAGGAAATATTTTAATTTTATTTTTTTAATTTAAAATCAGTGAGTCAACATATAGTACATCATTAGTTTCTGATGTAGTGTTCAATGATTGGAACGATTTTCATCTTGGGTAAAACAATGATCTTTGTAGGAGCATTTAGCGAGAAAGTTGCCACACTTTTTGTTCCACATACACATACAGACAGAGATACATGTAGGTATACATGTATACATATAGAGAGAAAGAGAAAGCAAGAGGGAAAGACTTATTCTACAAATTAGCTTGCATGGTTGCAGATGTTGAGAAGTCCCATGATCTGCTGTCTGCAAGCTGGAAACCCAGGAAAATCCAGTGGCATAGTTTCAGTCTCACTCCAAAGGCCTGAGGACCAGGAGAACCAATGGCGTGAGTTCTGGACGAAATCTCAAGGCCAGAAATCTCAAGGCGGATGGTGTAAGTCCCAGTCTCAGGGCAGGAGAAGACCGGTGTCCCACCTGAACAGTTGGGCAGACTGAATATTTTATAATGCAGCTGCTACTTTAATTACCAGTTTGTGATGTAAATATTTAAGATAATTTAAGTCATTAAGAGTGTTTTTTAAACGGCTTGTATCATACATTTTATTTGTACTTTTTAAAAAGATTTTATTTGAGAGAGAGAGTGAGAGAGCACAAGCAGTGGGGAGAGGGAGAGGGAGAAGCAGACTCCCCACTGAGCCAGGAGCACGACACGGGACTCGATCCCAGGACCTGGGATCATGACCTGAGCGGAAGGCAGATGCTTAACCGACTGAGCCACCCAGGCGCCCTGTATCATACATTTTATAATAGAAACACATAGTTATTATAACCTTTCCTTTAAAGTTAACTGACCGTACATGTTAACCACATCTGCAAAGTACCTTCACAGCAGCACCTAGATTAGCGTTCAACGCATGACTGAGTACTGTCGCCTCGCCAAGCTGACCACAAACCTAACCGTCACAGTGGCCATAGTACAGGAGAGTATCCTAACCGCATGAACAAGGGACTGGAAGTGGAAGTGAGTAAGGTGTGTCCAGTTTGTATCGAGCGTAGAGTTGATCTAGGGTAGCGGGAGGAGATGAAGTTAGATAGTTTAAGGCCAAATGTAGCAGTATTAGACTAAGGGTTTGGACTTTTGAGCTGAAAAGACAAAGCAAAGCTATAGCAGCCCTGCCCAACAGCATTTTCTGTGATGGTGGAAAAGTGCCATCTCTGTGATGTCCGACACCATAGCCCCTTAGCCACGTCTGGCTCTGGAGACCCTTGAAGTGTGGTGTTGGTTCAAGACCTCTTCGGGACCTTCCTGGGTAAAATCTGAAACTGACCCCATGCATAATGGGAAGGAGAGATTGAAGAAAGAGTCCGGAGGTGGTAGGTTTAATAAGCAAGGGAATTTAGCAGGCTTTTATCTTGGGCGGCCTCAAGGCAGTTAGATCTCCACCCCGCCCCCCCACCACCTGCCAGAATCTTAGAAGTTTATATAGAGGCCTTAACTGTGTTCAGTCCTATATATCGACGGGATGGTCTGAATTCCACATCACTATCCCAAGGCTATGTCCTTGGGGCAGCTTCTCGGAGCAGGGAAGGCGAGTGGGATGCACATTCCAAGGACAGAGGAGGGGGTGCGGCGCCTCTGATTGCTGGCGTCCAGCTCCAGGGTCCACCAGCGGTCACGTCCTCTCGATGACCTACCCTACCATGTGACTAGCGACACAGAGGAACCGAGTTTGTAATTGTTTAGTTTAAATTCGTGTGCATTCAGTAGCTCGCGGGCGAGGTACGGCGTTGGACGTGCTGCCGTAGCGCGTGCACAGGACGGCCGTCTGGCGGCAGCGTGCGCGGGCGCGGGAAGGAGAGCAGGCAGGCAAGCAGTCCAGTCAGCGGACCAGTGTGACGGCCCCGGGGGCGGGGGGGGGGGGGGCGCAGTGCGGGAGGACACGAAGGGAGACAGCTGGGAAGTGAGGGACAAAGGACCCAAAGATAATCTTTTGGTTGGCCCCTTCTTCACCGTCTTGCTTTCCCCTCCTCGTCCACCGCAGCCCTTCCTGGGGGTCAGATTTCCCCAGCTCATCTTTTCTCGCTGGCTCTCCTCCCTCCCTCCCTCAGCCTCCGTTCCCACAGAGCTCTGCAGGAACAGCTCCCAGCTTCCAACTGACAGCCTTCGCTTTTCCCCCTCAACCTCACACCTTGGCATCTCCGCTCGGAAATCTCACAGATTCCTAGGAGTCTTCCCCTCCTGACTGTGCTGCTCTTCCGGTTTCGTGTGTTTCAGTAGATGTACTCACCGTCCTCTCAGTTGCTCAAGCCAGAAACCTCAGAACCCGCCTGACATTGTTTCTGACCTGCTGTGTCTACGTGTAAGTCATGGTTTGTCTGTCCTTCGTCTTCATTTCTGTTGCTACCCCTCGGACTCACGCATTACCTTTCTTCCCTGGACTCTCAGTCTGTCATTACCACTTTGCCACCCATTATCTGTTCTCTAAGCACTTCCTGGAAAAGCAGAAATCAGATCATTTCAGTTCTTCCGTGGTGTGTAATGGAATCCACCCCCCACCGTTGCTTTATCTGTAATATTACAAAATATCACAGGATAAAGGGTTAATTAATTTCAGTTGATTTATTTAATAATATTTATCCATTTAATATTTCTATAACCCTATTAAGCAGGTACTATTGGGAAATATCACTGAAATATCCCTTGGGGCATATATTCTAGTGAGAGAAACAGACATTAATCAAATAATTACACGAATAACGACACAATTAAAATTGTGAGAGGTGACATTCAAGGAGGCATCTAAGGTGCTCTGAGAGTATAAAAGGGGACCTAGACTAGCCGGGAAGGACAGGGAAGGGTTTGGTAAGGAGTTAGCCAGGGAAAGGGAGGGATTCTAGGTTGTTGGGGCCACATGTGCCAAGAGAGGAGGGAAACACTTTACTTCAATGGAATACAATGTAACCATTAAAAACATTAATGGAATACAGAACCTGACAACTTCACTGGGACAGAATGTGGTCTTACATTTTCTAAGCCATGTGGAGCAGCTTTTGGAAACCAACAAGACTGAACCTTTATAAGACCTGAATAAGATGGTTCTGTTAAACACTTTTTTTTCCCTAAAGATTTTATTTATTTATTTGACGGAGAGAGAGACAGCCAGCAAGAGAGGGAACACAGGCAGGGGGACTGGGAAAGGAAGAAGCAGCCTCCCAGCGGAGGAGCTCGATGCGGGGCTCGATCCCGTAACGCCGGGATCACGCCCTGAGCCGAAGGCAGACGCTTAACCGCTGTGCCACCCAGGCGCCCCTGTTAAACACTTTTGACTTGAATGTGATCTCAGGTCAATTCGGCAAGTATCTGTTGACTTACTTTCCTCGGGGTTATAGGTTGAAATAAAAAACAGGTTTCTTTCCTTCATGTTATAATCCAATAAAAATGATTGTATGTATACATAAAAATAGCTTGACATATGGGAATTTTATCATACTATTATTATAATTTATATAATACAAAACTAAGAGTCAGAATGAATAGTGATTCTAAAGGTTTCGTATTTCTACACGTCACACTCTTAATGAAGTGTGGACCCCAAATAGCCTTTTTTATGTGGGTATATTGATACTTACTATAGTAGAACTTAAAACTGAAAAAAACTTAAATGTATTAATTTATTTAAACATAACCAATGATAAACTCAATATACATTAACATAAAATATTTTCATGAAAAATAAGTATTTTCTTGAAACAAAAACACTAATAAGGGTGGCATTATTTTATATATTTTATAGATCTCTTTAAGAGAAGGCAGCTGAATTTTTATATCTACTTCTGCAGTTAAAAGTTGCAATATGTTGTTTTAGTTGAAGTATATGAAGTAGATCCAGCCTTAGATAGGTAGTCAGAAAAGAGGAGTTTTTAAAAGTCTTTTCAGGTAATTGTGGATATTCTTCTTTGATACTACATTAAAACTCAACAGGTAGTAAGCATCTTAAAGTTTGGTTGTAATATGGAATGTGAAACCATATCAACAAATTTGTTGTATATTGAAAACCTGTCTTGCATTTTGAATGGATCTTTACCCAAGCATAATTTTTATCACTGTGCATAGAACAGTTGAAAATATTGGTTCACTGAGTTAAGTAGCTCTTACAAATGTTGACCCATTTCATTATACAATATGAAAAAATGACATTTGTTAACGCACACCCAGTCTCATCAGAAATGCTAATGAATATTGGGAAGCTGTCAAGTTCACAGTGGTGAATACAAGTTGTCCTAAATTCTAATACTTGGTTCAATTTTCTCATTAGCAATAAATATTGTCAGTTGTTTTTCCTGAAATGACAGTTTCACTTTGTTCATTTTTGGAAAAATATCTGCCAAATACCCAAGTCTAGATAACTGAATTTTGTGTCAGTCATCTGTCAAGTAAAAATGGTATCTGTGGAAAAAACTGGCAGCTCAAAAATTATACAAGCACTTTTCCTCTAGACAACTATCAGACTTGAGTGTGCATCACAAGTGCTTTATGGGTACTTCCATTTCTTCACACAGAATATTGAAAAGCCGTTTACTCCAGGGTCAGGATTTAATAGAGTTAGTCATTGTTACAGCTTCATCAAGAACATGTTTAAGGGAAGTGATTCTTTATGTGGTGGTGAGGAATATAATGACAACTAGTACGGTTTGGTGCTGCTGCTGGGTAGTGCTAAGACACTAGCAATTTTACACCTGCCCCATTGCTTTTGCACCATCATTGCAGGTGTGAACACAGTGAGGAAGACCGATAACATCTTAGTATTATAAAAATGGTTGTGACCCCCTGGGCCCCCTGAAAGGGTCTCAGAAATTCCCAGGGGTCCTCAGAACACACACATCCACTGGCATAGACAAGTAGCATGGTGACGGAGAGAGAAACGGGAACTTACTGTGAGGAAGACTTCGTGAGAGAAGAACTGAGTTAGACCTTGAAGCAGAACTAAGGTTTGGATAGGTGGGAAGGAGAAGGGAAAGGGAGTTTAGGAGGGGAAGTCATGTGAGTAAAGGACCAGAGGCAGGAAGCAGCATGACGTAGCCAAAACACTGATGAGAAGGATGGTTGAGTCGGAGGGTTAGGAATGGGGAGTGATAATAAAATATGGGATATAATGAGATTATGAGGGATCTTGAAAACCCACTGGAAACGTTTACACTTTTTCCAGAGGTCATTGGGAGTAACTGAAGGTTTTTGAATCCTGCGACTTGAACATGTTGGTTTAGGACCATCCATTCGGTAGAAGTGTATAAGGTGAATTTGACAAACAGGACAACTGGATGCAAGGAGACTGATTGGAATATTAATTGTAATCTAGTTTGTAAGGGTCAAGAATGCAGGCTGGAGAGATGGCAATAGATGGAACAGGGTGAAATGTAGACTAATTGTTTCAAAGGTAGAAGCAATATGAGAACTGAAGAAGAAAAAGTCAAAGGTTACCAGCATATTGTATGTTATAACCCCAGCTCCTTGCCAAGGACATTGTTAGGGAAATGGACAAAAACCAGGTGTTTCTATATAAGGTCTCACATGAAACTTTTTCCTCCCCCCCCAAAATCAGAATGCTTCCTTTTTTTCTGATAAGAAGAACTGGATCATTGAACACATTTCCTTTTCGCCCTGCTGCCAGGAGGCTTTGTGCCAAATGTCATGTTAAAATCACAACAGTTACAATTGTCCTAGTGGTTAGTACATTTTCTTCCTTCTACTTTCTCTGGCCCTGATTCTCTATCTCTATTTACAATTCATTAATCTTATTATTTTCATTCTATTTGATGCCAGATGTCATAAGACCTCTTTTGAAAGAGATTGGCGGTGGGAGAGTCTTTTAGGGCTCCTGGTACCTGTTCCAGTGCGAAGGGGCTGTGTTTCCCACCCCTACACACACTAAGCAATTCTCCGACACCAGTTGGGTACCAGAGAATTCAAGTCAATTCTGACACTGTCTACTGGGAGATAGCATCAGATTCCAAATGTTAAGGACTCAGTCCTACAAAATTGCCTTCCACTCCCCATTTGAGACTGCAGTGGCCAGCCCCCCAGGCTCTTACCAGTGCTTCTGACTAATGGGCTACAGATTAGAGGTTCCAACAACCCCCTTTCTAGGTTCAATCAATTTTCTGGAGCAGCTCACAGAACATTTATATATAATATTTACTTATATTTACCAGTTTATTAAAGGACATGAGTCAACAGGCAGATAGAGATACGTGGGGCAGGGTACCAGGAAAGAGGTTGGGGCTTCCACGTCTTCTCCCTGCGTCCCCATGGGTTCACCAACCCAGAAGCTCTCCAAACCGAGTCCTTTTGGTTTTTACGGAGGCTTCTTTGCATAGCCATGTTTGGCTAAGTCATTGGCTGATTCAAACTCCAGCCCCTTTCTCCTCTCTGGAGGTGATGGAGGGCACTGAAAGTTCCCACCCTCTACTCACATGGTTGGTCCCCCTGGCAGCCAGTCCCACATCCTTGGGTAGGGTCCAAAAGTCATCTTCATTAATAAGACACCCATTTCACCTTTATGACTCTGAAGCATTTTCAGGACACGTGGATGAAGACCAAATATATCTGAGAAAGAGATTTTGGTCATCTGAATAACAAAATATATATTTCTTGTAAGTCATTATATCACAGGGAGAATACAGTGTCATGAAAATATATATAACCCTTCACATATTTTGTTCACTCATAGGATAGGGCATTCTACATCAGTCACGTTTTACTCAGAACCTTAAGAAAGCTAAAGACTCTGACGTCCAAAACCAAAGCACCAAGTTTGAATTTCAAAGAAATTCGATAAATTCAGTTAATCTGGTTGTCATACCACAAAGAACAGCCATTCCTGTAAACTGCTTGTGAGTTAAAGGAGAGAAAGTAGTATATTTCTATAAAACATTAGCCAACTGATAGGTGTTGTCACATTGCTTTGCTTTGCTGGGCACAAGATGCTCTGATTTCTTTTTCTTCCTCTTGCTTTGAATGAGCTTGTAAACGCCAATTCTCAGAGAAGTAGTCTGAGAAGATTATGGCCAATGGATACGTGGGACATAACAGTCCATGAGGGAGTGAGTGTTGATGACAGGACTCTTGTGCTGCAAACTCTGAGCAGCTGAAAAGCTAAAAATAACCCAGGGCAGTTCTGAGACGAGAAGTGGCAACATCCTGTGAAAGATGAAGAGCCTCTGGCAGTGACGGATTGTAACTTTAAGGGAGCCTGCTGAAGACGAATTGGACAGGAGCCTAGGAAAGATCTTGACTTGTTGCCTTGGTTACACCCCCAGTTCTACCTTCTTCCATAGCATCTTCAGCTTGACAGTCTGAATAACCAGTTTGAAACTCCGTTTTCTGTTCATTCTCAAATTATAATCACCTTCTCTGAGGTAGGATTTTCTTTCCAAAGCACAATATTTCAGGGACTAGTAATCTGGGTCACAAGTAACTCAGGTGACTGAAAAAGGGGAATAGTTCACAGCAATGGATTTGGTGAATGAGAACTACCAGTAAATATTTTTGAGTCGTAACCAGTTAGTTTTCTTTTTTTTCTTTTTTTTCTTTTTTTAATAAATTAACAAGATCTTTTTATTGCCTTGGGTCAGTAATGACGAAGTGAAGAGATTTGTTTATATGTTTCTCTCATTACATTCTTTTTTTTATAATAATTTTTTATTATGTTATGTTAGTCACCATACAGTATATCCTTAGTTTTTGATGTAATGTTCCATGATTCATTATTTGCGTATAACACCCAATGCACCATGCAATACGTGCCCTCCTTATTACCCATCACCAGCCTATCCCAATCCTCCACCCTCCTCCCCTCTGAAGCCCTCAGTTTGTTTCCCAGAGTCCACAGTCTCTCATGGCGTAACCAGTTAGTTTTCTGAGAACTGAAACTAGATAGGCAAAAGCCAGCTGAAATATGGCTGACTGACAGGAATAGGAGGGTAGGTGGAGGGGAAGACATGTGGTTATGAAGTCATGTGAAAACTTGTTCCTTAAGGCCGATGATCTTAAAGTTGTGGATAGAATATTATGAAAGTCCATTAAATCATCAAGGGTCTGGTCGTAGCAATATTATTTTGGTTCTCACAATTTCCAGAATATAAGATTGGGAGTTATTTCTTAAAGGTCCAAAAAGTGTAATTAGGACAACCATCTTGCCTAGGTGGGAAACCTGTAGAACATTTTTCCTCAAGAGGTAGTACAAACTGAAAATGCTAATAGATTCAAAACATGTTTAAGAATGTTAAATCCATAATGTGATATGAAAGCAAAAGCAGGACACTTTGGGGATATTGAAACCTTAAGAGGTTAGCCTCCAGGAGGATAATCATTCCCTCTCAGAAATATCGTCTTATGCCACTTGACTTGTTTTATCACATCTATCACTTTATCTTTCATCAGACTTTATTGGGAATATTTACAGCTTAACCTCACCCACATTTCACCAGTGTTACCATTATCGGATGCGAACTGTGCAAACTGGTGATGGCTGCTTTTGGAAAAGTATGAAAACAACCGCTGTGGGCATTTTCACACTTTTTTTCTTTTCCTTTGTGACTTTTCTTGTTCCTCTTCTTTTTTGCAGATCACCTTTAAGGAAGCTAAGCAGAGCTTTTAAAATGGCTGGAAAGCCTATGGAAAAACAGGAGAGAAAAAAAAAGTGTAGTCATGCTAATGAAAATCCCAATCCCAGTTCTCACCTTGGGGTTAAGGAAAAGGTTCAAACAGAGCCCCTCCCCTGGGAGAAGGCTCCTTACTGAGCATCTCCCTGCAATCTTTCTGAAAGCCTGTTATCTACCCTACTTACATAATTCCTTTTAAGGAAGTTTTACTTTAAAAAGGTCATTAAAAGTTCTATTTTCATATTTCCTCAAGCTTGGTTCAGAAATTTGAAGAATATATAAAGTCATATGAGAACTTCATTTGATAAAACTACTGTTTCCTTGGCATAGGCTGAAGGGGAATATTTAACAGTAATTATGCTTAAGGCATTATGCCTTTATACTCACCCAGCATCTGAAATGTGATGTTCTAATAATAGAACTCTAGAGTTTATTTTAACACAAGCAAAAGGAAACAAAGGCAAAATGCATATACCAAATCAGCAAGCCGTTGGCATGTGAATGTTCCATTGTGTGTATAACCAAAAAAACCAGAAGCAGCAACAGCATTTTCATGGCACAATCTATTTATATTTATAGGTGAACTACACCTATCCCTGTTGAGAAATGACTGAAACCCGCAAGTTCAGCAGCTTGGGAACTAGTTATAGCCATTTACTGATATAAAACAGCAAGATTTTTTTAGGAATTTGTACATCAATTTTTAACTTGCAACAAAAATCATTTATGAACTAAGTAAGTATTAAGTTCTAATTTTTTTTTCAGAAATTTTTGAGTCAAAATATATAAGTGATATTTGGCAGTTACACAGGTGGCATATAAACTATAATGAAAAGTATGTCAGCTTGGGGCAGGGATCTCTAAAACATACTATCGCACATTCCAGTCCAATGTCTGAATTTCAAAAAACATGTCAACATTGTTGAATCCAGAACTGATGGACAGTACCCGAAAATATTTCTCCCTTTTCCTTTTGGGACTTACTTGATAATTTTATGGGCCCCTTCTGTATTGCCGTTCACCCACTTGCCCCATTTGCCTGCATGGTCTTTAGGATCTCATCAGTAAAACCCGAGAGAATCTACTGAATAGGAATTAAATAATAATATAGTTCAGTTAGGTCAAGAATAATAATTGGCATTTCACAAAAGCAGTAATTCAGTTGGGCAGTACCCATAAAAATGTTGGCACTCTCTAATTAAAAAGTGCAAATGAAAAAAGTATTTTGACTATCATGGGGAAAGTGAAAATAACAAATCTAGTGAGGGTGGGAAAAGGCATTTTCATAGTCTGCTGGTGCAAGTGTTCATTTATTATCAATGTTATGGATGACAATTTAGCAACCTATATATCCAAAGCTCCTGAAAAGGCCATGCCACTTAAAATCTGCTTCTAGAATTTAGCCTAAGGAAATAGTAATTGAACATGTGCACAGATACATATGTAAAGGATGCTCATTGCATCAGTGTTTATAAAAGCAGCAAATTGGAAACAATTTATGTGTTCATCAGCAGAGGAAATGTTTATATTGTAGTGATTAAACATGACACAGAGCTTTATATCAAGCTAGAAAAATGTCTATGATGGATGTTTATAAAACAGTATGTAGGGTATAGTACCATTTTGGTTAGAGAGAGTGTGTGTGTGTGTGTGTGTGTGTGCACGCACGCGCCTGTGCGTGCTTTTACCATCAGGGGTGAGAAAGGTTATTTTTATTTTAAGAAAAAAGTAAACTGAGCTTGTGCTCCATGCAAGGCTCAGCAGAGAACTCACGGTGACCAAGACGTGGCCACTGGCCTTCCGAAGTTAATAGTGTGGTTAACAGCGTGGGAAAGGAGACCGATTTGTACAAATATTCTGGGTCACTCTTGAGTACACCTTGATCATTTAGGATCTTTGTGGAATATCCTGACATGCTTGACTCTAAAACCAGAGTCCTTGCTTCTGGATACACCTTCCTCCTGGAACGGACCCTCTTTCCACTGACTTCCTTCCCATCAACACTCCTGAATGCCTGAGTCCAGTCAAAAACGTGCTTGCTCATCCCCTAGAAGACAGCAGTTACTAAGCTGACTTCTCGTTTGGCTCCCTTGTGCGTCCGTGTGTTTCTCCTTATCCCTGTTAACTAGCAGGTTCCTTCCTCTTCTTCCACCCTGCTTGCCACAATACCAGCCTTTCCACCTTCAGCATTAAGCCTTCCACACCGCAGCACTTGGCATTTTTCTTTCTACTTTGCATTTTCTCACTATTACTTGTTTTCACAGGCTGAGGAGGAGACCTAATAAAAGGAAAAAATTTGTCTTGGTTGCTTCTCTCTTTACACAATTGTGTAGAGCAGAAAAGTTCCATTATTACATATGCCTTGAATCTCCCCGAATTCTCCTACAGTTAGGGAGAACACTTGAGAATATATCTCATAACTGTATGGCATGTAAATAAAATTTCATTGTGCTCCGTATTTCGTGAGATCTAAATATTTACATAAAGGCTTTTGCTTCTAAACTTTGGTCTCCCTGGAACTTGTTATGTGCATGGATTCAGGGTTTACTGAAAAATAGAAGATCCAATATTTTCACTTTAGTTCTCTTCTGTGATTAAAGTTTGCTTTTTTTTTTTTCCTATTGTGTCCTTGGAGTTAATTTAGCTTTGTTTTACTGGTCTTAAAGACTGCAGAGAGTCACCTTTTTTCCATATTCACATTTCAGTGTGAGTGTTTTGATGCTGTTTATTTTTCATAATGTAATTCCTTAACCATTATTGTTAGGCATTAAACCCTTCTGGCATCATGCCTCTTATGAAGGTTGAGACCATTACCCAAATAAGCTTGAACTACTCTCCAATATCACAGTAAATGACAGCCATATCAGGCAGAAAGACTATTTGGAAGTTCTGGAGATACAATCAGATATCACTTGCTGTCCCAGGCAAGTTTCAGACACCCTTACACATAAATAAAAGTTTGAGCAAAAATCCCAATCGGACAGCTTTTTATTCAGATCTTGGACAAATAGTTTAAATTCAGCATTTTAAGCTCTGGGAATAGATGCCTCTGTTGTGGAATGGGACTTCCAGTCTTGTTTTTGCAGGGTTGAGGACCGGATTTGTGGACGCTTGAGAAGGATGAGATTGGACAAATGTTCAGCAGGAAGTTATTTCATGGCCTTGCCGAGTGCTGATAGCAGGGGTTCCGGTATGATGGGCCACTCACCTAGAACCAACCTGAACACCACAGAGCAATGCCATTCACGCAGCGGTTTCCCAGGTCCTCTCTTATCTCAGCCCTTCTTTCTCCACCTAGAAGACAGACCTCACCATCATATGACCCTTCATATACCTGAAGCATCCTAGTCAAGAAGTCTAAGGCCTTATTTCAGCCAGAGATGGCTTGGGAGAAATTTTTCCTACCAAATAGTTACTAGAAAATGCTCATCTTGGGACTTGTTTTTCTGTCCACCAGGACATTCTTTCTCAGTCTCTTGTCCTATAGTACAGAGGTCTCAACCGGATTCAGGGACTGGTACCCACCCATACGTCTTAGTCAATAGCAAAAAATTTTCAAGTTCTTAAATTCGTAACTCTAGCTTAAAATCCCTGGGCACCTTATTTTGCTGCTTGCATTTTGTTATCCTGAATTGGTTAAGGAGAATCCCACCCTCTGGGGCTTCTTGTTGAAGGAGCCGCCCCAAAATAAAAGAAGGAAAGAAGCCAGCTGAGAGGAGGGAGGCCTCGATAACATCATTTGCACAAATCATACCTGACCTCCCTCCTTCTTCCCTCTCCTCTCCTTCGCAGCCAAGCTCTTAATACTCGGACCAGCATGTCTCCTCTGCATCCCAAGTGTGAAATGTCAAAGGCAGCAGCCGAAGACAGAGGCGGCACAGTGGTTGGCAGTGAGGGTTTTGATCTAATGACAAATGTACGTGGGTGGTTTTTTTTTTAACCCCTGCAGCCTTTAACTTAAAGTACAACATTAGGTCAGGTGGCCAGCAATGAGTAAATGAACACTAGATTGGTGGAATTTAGTATCCTCGGGACTAGTGAGGGCACTGGCTTTTTGTATCCTTTGGGGTAAATACCCGGTAGTGCAATTGCTGAGTTGTAGAGTAGCTCTACTTGTAACTTTTCGAGGAACCTCCATACCGTTTTCCAGAGTGGCTGCACCAGCTCGCATTCCCACCAACAGTGTAAGAGCTTCCCCTTTCTCCACATCCTCGCCATGTCTGTTGTTTCCCGTGTTTCTCATTTTAGTCACTCTGACCGGGGTGAGGTGGTGTCTCATCGTGGTTTTGATTTGTGTTTCCTTGATGAGGAAAGACGTCGAGCATCTTTGTTGGCCATCTGGATGTCCTCTTTGGAAAAATGTCTGGTTTCAGGGTTTTTGTGTCAGGGTCAGGACTTGATCAATTCATCACTGAACAATCAGTCATTTTTAAAGAAGTTTATCAGTATTTATCCTGAGAGATTATTAAAATTTTACTTCATTAAAGCCAAACTTTAGGAGAGGAATTACTTTTTAATTCTCTGTTATTTCAATGCCCTGTTGGGTGAGTTAGGCCTGTAGTAATTATTACTGAAAAATCCACCCTTTAAAAAAAAGTACAGTTTTGTTTGTAAATCAGCCTTTTTCAATTTAGGCCAGATTTCTTGTTTGTTACCTGATCTTTCCAGCCCCGCGTCGAGATTCCCCCTTCTTCCCAATTGCCTGGTAGGCAGTCTTCTGCCAAGAGATGGGAAACCTAGATTTCATAGCAGCAGAAAACTGGCATCCTTTTCCCTGGCATTGCATTCCAATAATACCATATCAGAGTTTGACCTACTTATTTCATACAGACAGCTGATGCCAAGTCGGTGAGGCTTTCCTCCAAACAAAGGGCCGTGGTCTTCTGTCGCACATGCAAGACGTGCGTGCAAACCAGGTTACGTGGGAGCTGCCTGCCAGCCCGTGCGGCCGAGCAAGGGCCGTGCGCGGGAGAGTGCCCGGAGCCGTGTGCAGATGTGGTGCTCATTCCAGGCCTCATTCTTTACATCTGCACTTGAGTGACTCCGGCTGGATGCCACCAAAGACAACAGCACGTGGGCTACAGAGAACAAGTGGCTTTTGTATGCTTTTCAGACGTCTGTAATGATGACCAGGTTTTTGTGACTCTATTCCACTCCACCCCGCCTCCCCTTTGCCATTCTGAAGAAATTACTCATTTTTTTCCCCCCTCTGCACAAAATTTTCCTCTAGCAGCTGGCCTGGTTGTCACCAATAGTAACATCTTCATTGAAAGGAAGAGAAATGGAAGGAGCTTAAAGGACTTTGTGGCTGAAATGAAAAAGACAGGGCTTTAGCATTTTTGTATAGCTTTAAACCCTTTTACAAGTGATGGGTGTTAAATAGCTGAAATTGTAAATAAAAGAATTGAGTAGTGGTACCAGCCTAAGACATGGATGTGTCTGTTGTCCTGGGCCCTCCATGTTCCAGCTGGGGAAGTCACACTGTCTGTGGTTAGAATCCCTGGTTAAGTGCCACTGGCATGAAGGTGTGTTGAGTTAGGTTACCGCGGGAGCTCGCACTCCACAGGTGAAGTGACCTAAGTGGGAGGGGGTTTGACTGCTAGCATGAAACCTTCTTCACCCGCTCCCTGGTGGAAAAGAAAGGAATGGCAAGATCTACCTTTTCAAAAGTATGAAGAAATGGAAGAAGGGATAGGGGTAAAAATAGGTGATTTTTGTATGAATTGGTGCTAAGTACAGAGAAGAATTAATCGCATTTAGTGATTAAGTGGTTCTGCCGAATGGCTACAAAATGCAATCTCCCCATGAATTTTTTTAATGAAAAAAGTTAAAAATTTGAAAGTATTACTTATCAGTTAAAAAGTAGTCTGATTCTTAAACAGCAACAACATTCACAACAGCGTCCCCAGAAACTGTGTGAGAAACACAAACCCAAGTCTTTGCTTAGAGCAAATTAAAATATTTCTTTTCAAATCTACATGGTAATAAAGATTGCTTAAACTCCATTAGGTCTGTGTTGTGCCATTATTTCTTTATTTTTAAGCCATAAGGCTTTTAAGCTGTAAACTAAATTGTTGTTGCTGGGGTCATTTGTTTATTTGTTTTATTTGCTAGGAGTGAAGGGGGTGTCTTTTGTGGATTTGGGAACAAATACAACTATTTTAGCTTTTGTGTTTATCAAAGCATCATCTGGTGTATGTTTAATGTTATAGAGTGGTACCTTCTATAAAATGGTGAGGTCCAGAGAGCAGTCTTGAAAAATGATGAAAAGGTTGGAAATACAACCTAAGAAGGATGAGATTTTCAAAAACGGTGCTTCATCTTAGATTTGTCTTCTTCCTAAATGAAGAAGAAACTAAACTTCAGTCCTTCAGATAGGCACCTGTGGCTGCCGTGTTTACTTGCAAAGTGATATTCCTTTGCTGTTCGAGGAGGGAATAATTCTGAAATGATTGTGTTTACATACAAAATACTGATATATTCCCATGTGCTTGGAGAATAATCCTAAACGCTCAATTCAAGGACTTCTTTCACCAAGAACATGCTAGGCTTGCAGAGGTCATGGTGACCGTGACCTCTTGGTTAAGTAACTAGCAATGAGCTTTTTTTTTCTCTGTAAACACACTGATGTACCTATTAAAATAGAAAATAAGCACAAATGGACACTTAAAAAATGATATTAAAATTTGTTTTCCCACACAGGAAGAATTTAATGGAAAACCTGACTCCCTCTTTTTTAATGACGGTCAGCGAAGAATCGACTTTGTTCTAGTATATGAAGATGAAAGTAGAAAAGAAACCAATAAAAAGGGTTCAAATGAAAAACAAAGAGTAAGTTTTTTGTGCTATTCTCCTTTTTATTTCTTATTATATTGCGAAGTGGAAAAAAAACAAACAACCAAAGTGCTATTTTTATGTAAGCAATAAAGTGAAACTGGTGTTTGAGAGATCACGTACCAAACATACCTTCATATTTTCTCTGCTCATCATTCCCTCAAGGCATGTTAACAAAAAAAATTTTTTTTTTTTTTTTTTTTTAATTTGAACCAGAAACTTCCTCAAGCGCTTAACCTCCGTGGGTCTCACAGCTGAAGGCAGACTTTCTTCCAAGGAATTGTACTTCCTATTTGTAGAAGAGATTTACATTAAAAGCATACTTGGCTATTTGCTACGAGGTGGGAGGGGAAGGCAGCTAATGATTAATAACGACAGCAAGCGTAGGAACCGCTAGTATTCAGAGTACTCTCACGGGTGGTATGAGCCTCGAGCAGGCATTGTCTCACTTCCTTTTCAAAATAACCTGCGAGGTGCGTTCTGTTATCCTACCATTGTCGATGACAGAAGTGACCCCGAGGTGAAAAGATTGCCCAGGGTCGCCGACTCTAGGATGGGAAATAGTGAAGCCGTGCTTCACGGCTCTTGTCTTGAATCGAGAACCCGTTCTAGTCACCTCTCCCATTTCCTGTCCCTTCCCTTCCTTTTTATCCATTGCCAGCCAAGCTGCGTCTTCATCCCTTTCCTTTCCTTCAAGCTCTTCTAAGTAACAAGACTATTTTTATCTTGAGATAGTAAACCATTTAGCAGCCCAGGGTTATAACAAATGCCTGGATCTTCTTTACCTGAACCGAAACTGTATTAAACTAAACAGGACAGAAAGGAGAGAGCATACATGGGTCACTGTTTCCCCACTCTGAAAAGAACTCCCTCCTTCTTTGTTTTTTGTTTCTTTGTTCTCACATCTAGGCTATTATATACACACAACTTTAATTGTCCCTTTCTGGACTTTTTCTCTGAAATGCATCATTCCTAAATCTGTTGATTTCTGCCCATTCTTTTAAACCAGCTGATGAAATCTGCTTAAAATGAAGCAATCATGCCCATTTTGTTTTGTTTGTTTATTTTGGAAGAGGTGAGTTTCGAGGTTTGTATTTGCATGGTATCACAGAGTAAACCCAGGCATTGGAACTTGACATTCACTTTCTAATTCTGCCACTCCAATTATTTGGAGTAATTCTAGCTGATATAACCAACTAGCCCTGAATTACAGTGGCTTGGCAAAATAAAAGTTTACTTACTGCTCACGTCAACTCAGATGTGGCATCCCTGTTTGGCAAGATGGGTTTAGGGGTATGGGGGGTGGGAGGGCTCTGTCCTTTGCAGTCATTCAGGGACTCAGGCTGACATAGAAGCTTTGCTATATTCAACAGGTAGTTTCTAAGATCATCCTGGGCATTAACATAAATAATAGTTTGAGAGGATAAAGTACTTGTGGTTTTTACCACTTTGCCCTGAAGTGACAACATCAATTGTGCCACATTCTATTGGTCAGAACTGAGGAAAGTGGAAAATGTCATTTCTGACTGGACAGGCATTTCTCCACAGGAATGCCATGCTATGGAAGGGGGAACATGAATCTTTGGTGGACAGCTGGCTCGTCTTGACCACAGCTGTTAACTGGCTATATGACTTGAGTGAATTTTCTAATGAGCATCCTGTTTTATTATTATTTTTGAGATGCATGTAATTTTTACATTTTGACTTCTTTAAAACCAGGATGTGTCTTACAAATGACATACCATAATTTCATTGGTTGAATTTTTCCTATTGCTATATGAAATATTGGTTCATCACACACTGATGGCATCTTAGATTTAGGAAGTGGGTCACAATCCATAGGATTGTGGTTAGGATTAAGTAAAATATTATATAGAAATGTTATATAGATTGTTAGCACATATTAGATAATAGATATTAATTCCTATACCTTTTTTTCCAGTTTTCTTAAAACAATGTGCTAATACAAAAAGGCATGTCTCCTCTTTTGTTACTATATAATGTACGTGTGTGTGTGTGTGTGTACATATGTATATATATATGTATAAATTTACTAGAGTAATATAGCTTAGAATGTTTTATCATTTTCCTGTGGACACTAAAATATATTATGTGCAGTCGTAGTCACCATCAAATATTCATTAAGCATCCATATGCCAGTGGAACTGCATCAAGCACTATATAAAGTAAGTTAAACAAATCTAATCCATTAAAGTGTAAAGAAAACAGTTCCAGTTTTAGACAAGAGCTTCACTGCCATGGTGAAGGGGCCCTAGAGCTGCTTACATTATTAATAAGTGCTGCATTTGTTTTACACAGAAACATGGGTCCCAGGGTAACTCTCATAAATCAGGAGGAAAAAAAATCATCATTAATTTGGCAATCTCTGAACTCAACGGATAGATGTACCATGATGTTGGTTTTAATAAGCCGTGCTTTGAAGCACTTTGAGTCTGCATTTGTACATATTACTTAGATTGCATCCGAGTTTAAAGCTCAGCTTTGGAATCACATTTTTATTAATCAGAAAAATATTTGTGAGTTCCATCATATCCTCTGTCAGGCCTTATTCAGGATTTAGGACTCCACCAAAGAAAGGCAGTTTCCAAATCCTGCTTTCTTTGAGAGAAAAAAAAAAATTATGTCTAAATCATAGTGATTTCCTAAAGTAACATCAGGGTAGACTTTGCCAGTGGCTGATCCAAAGAGTATCATTAAGTACTTTCTAGAGGTGGAGAAAGAGAGAAGTGATAGGGCCACAAAACATAGAGGAGTAAAAGGCTACGTCTTCCCATGAGCAAAAGAGAAAATATTTTTTCTAGCCAGATCTCTTAATATCATGTCACTTTGTTCTCCTGTATTAGTGAAACTACTTCAGGAACTTCACACCTTCCTTTAAAAAGAGTAAATTGTTTACATTTACATTAGACATGGGGACGAACTGTAAGTTGTTTCAGTAATACATGCCCATTTAGCCTGCTGCTGTGGCACTGAATCACTTTGAACGTTTTTTTACTGCAAGAAGCAGGGAAACCAAACTCAAAATGGCTTAAGTGCTAAAGGAAATAATTTTCTCACTTAAGAAGTAGCCTAGAGATAAAATCTTTTCTGGGTTAGGTAATTCATTGGCTTAAAGAGGTCATCAGGAATCGAATTCATCCCATCCTTCTGTGCTGCGATCCTCACTATGTTGCTGTTCTGAAACTGACTTTACCTTGTTACAAGGTAACTCTTGTACTTCAAGGCA
This sequence comes from Ursus arctos, assembly GCF_023065955.2. Classification (NCBI taxonomy): domain Eukaryota; kingdom Metazoa; phylum Chordata; class Mammalia; order Carnivora; family Ursidae; genus Ursus; species Ursus arctos. Next base: position 36,398,902 of record NW_026622941.1, read on the forward strand.
CCGGGAGGTGGCAATAGGGAGTGCCCTTTTTTAAGGGAGAAGAACGCTCCCCCTAGGAGGGCCCTAAGCAGATTTCCCTTCACAGTTCACTGTCTATCACAGGTCTGTTCCAAAAATGACTGTTGGCAAGATGAATGGAATTACTTAGCATCATTAGCGTAGACAAATGAAGATGAGTCTTTCGTCTCTGAAATTGCCTGATCACCCAATACCTGAAAAAGCATCAGCCTTTTCTTAACAGTGAAGAAGGGGGAAATGACTGTTCACTAGGTAGCCAGCGGTGTCTGGCATAGCACATGATTAATTCCATCTAAATATGTTCGATGTACATTGGGAAGAGCAAACATGTTCTAAATGAAACAAATTTCTGTATTTTTCTCCAACTGTTTCTGCTCAGTTTTGTTAGTAATGTTTCTTCCACTTCCTTTTGCTAGACCTGCAAACAAGTGGCAGAATCGATCCATTTTGAATTTTGTTTTGTATGACACTTGGTGTCCCTTCAAATGGATGAGTTCATGACCAAGTAAAGGTATAATTCAGGTGATAGTAAAGAGGGTGTAGGGGTCATGGTAGCACAAAGACAATATAAGCAATCCCGAGTAAGTTTATTTATTTAACTTTCTATCTGCACAATCCATTCCTAAAAGTTAATGGAAAATGTATTTCCTTGAAGTTGATGTAAATTTTATATATGGAAATATAAATTTGTATTTCATATCTGACTTTAAGAATTCTTTAGTAGGTGGCAGAAGGATCTGGCCATTGGAAATCATAGCATAAGAAGTTTTTAAGAAATGAGCAATAATTAAATTATATCCAAAACTTCAAATAATATGAGACAACTAACTAATTGGTTACAGATCCTGTGAGCTTTTAAAACTGTTGTCTATTGTTTTAGATGAGTTATCATGAGGCTGGAAATGTTCACCTAGAAATGGATGAGATCTCTTTGGACATGTTTCAAAGTTCATCAAAAAGTTCTAGGACAGTGAATACATTACATCACTCCATTTAGTGAGGTCTTATATTTTTTAGTAAACTTTTATAACAGTGTCCATGAAGATCTTGTACTTTTTTTTTTTTTTTTTTAGTTTCAGGTGTGCAGTTTAGTGATTCAAGACTTAAAATACCCAGTGCTCAGCACAAGTGTGCTCCTTAGTCCCCATCACCCATTCATCCATCCTTCCACCCACCTCCCCTTTGGCAACCATCACTTTGTTCTCTATGGTTGAGAGTCTTTTTCATGGTTTCTCTCTTTTTTTCCCTATGATCATTGTTTTGTTTCTTTTTTCTTTTTCCAAAGATTTATTTATTAGACAGAGACAGCCAGTGAGAGAGGAAAAACAAGCAGGGGGAGTGGGAGAGGAAGAAGCAGGCTCCTAGTGGAGGAGCCTGATGTGGGGCTCGATCCCAGAAGGCCAGGATCACACCCTGAGCTGAAGGCAGACGCTCAACGACTGCGCCACCCAGGCGCCCCCATCGTTTTGTTTCTTAAACTCCACATATGAGTGAAATCATATGGTATTTGTCTTTCTCTGGTCTTGTACATTTTTATTAACTATTCTTATTTTAAAATTTTGTTGATATTTTCAGAAGCATTTTAAACTGTGGTTTGCGGTTTATTGTATATTAAAAAATTTCATTGATTTTCATAAGTTCTACCTAGAAACCTTGATAAACTCTTTTTAGTTCTAATAGTTTCCAATGCATCTTTTAAATTTTCTCAAAAAAAGACCATTTATCTATGAATGATGAGAGCTTTGCTCTGCCTTTGCTATTTTTATACTTCTTTCCTTTTCTTGTTGAAGTGCAATGGCTAAGACCTTTTGAATAAAAACAGTAACGCATAGTAGTCACCAGTATAGTGTTCCTGATTTTATTGGGAATGTTTCTAAAATTTCCCCAAAATATCACACTTGCTATAAGATTTTGGTAGTTTTCTTTAAAAAAGCTTAAGGAGTCCCCTTCTAGTCCTGGATTGCTAAGAGTTTTATGATAACTGGGTTTTAAATTTTATCAAATGCTTTTTTTTTTTTAATATCTGTTGAGGGATCACATGGCTTGACTTCTCATTAAGTCTTACGTGTATTACATGTATGGTTATTTGTGGGTAGTAGACGGTAATTAACAGTATGGATAACTCAAAAATAATTTATTATTGACTTCAGCTTGCAACATATAATTTTCCTAATCATTAGCTCCCTACGTATGCTAATGCTACCTTAACATAGTCTATTTATTTATTTAATTTATAATTCATTAAAAAGTATTTGAGGCCACTTACAGAAATAACATCAAGAGTAAAAGTAGTTAAATGAGAAACACAGAGTGACAGATGTAAAGTCCAGGAAAATAAAACGAAGCCATGTGTCAGAGTAATAAACAAAATGATTTTTTACGAACCATAGGTCCTGTTCAGGAGTTAGCATTCAGCTGTAAATTTGCTTCTGAGTTTCCTAGTAGCCAGAGAAAATGGGAAATGTTATTAATATGTTCTAAAGTTTTAACACAATAAAAACTAAACTGTCCAAAAGAAATGTAATGTTCTGAGGATCTCCCAGAAAGAAATGTATTCCCTGGAGCCTCATAAAGGAGAAGACATGATTGAATAGACTGAACATTGGCATATCTTCTCCAACTTGAAGAAATAAAAGGATGGCAGAAGGGGATTATAAAGCATCAGAACAGCATAAAATATTTCCTGGAAATGACATGTTCACCACAGGTAGTCCATGAATTGGAAACTTGAGGCTTATATTAGGATAGGTTAAGAAGAAATGATGGTAACCAGCATTGGCTGGTTTTACCTTCCCAGATAACTTTTGGTAGGTGTCCTCTCTTCTGTTTTAAGGGGCAAAATCCAGTCTAACTTCAGTTTGCTAGCATTTTAGACTAAGGCAAAGAGAATCTTTATATTTTTATCTCCCTTCTTTACACCCTACTTGCTTATACTAAGATTGTAGGTTAAAAGGAATAAAGTAAATTAGAATCAGCAGTTTCAAATTACAGCTACAAAATGTGTTGCTGGTATAAGCATGTTTGGTTTTATTTTTGAGTACTCAGCACAAGAGCAATGAACCCAAATCTTGTTTCTTATTCCTTGAGTGGAAAGTGTCCTTGGGCCCAATCCTTAAAACAGACAAAAAGGTCAGTGAAATCCTAAAAAAGTAAAACATGATTATTCTATTTTGTCTCACAAAGATCTGGAGAACAGAAAATCCTTTCCTTTCTCTGATTGGTCCTTCTGAGGTCTGGCCTTAGGTTTGAATGAAGAAGCTGTCATTTGCCCTGGGGGTCCCAAACAGTCACCTGTATCTCACTTTTTAAAGGGTACAAGATTAGGAAAAATCAACTATACTACATTTTCGTAAGGAATAGGCTTGAAAGGGATAAATAATCACAAAAGAGTAACTGCTGTGTGCGTAGAGAAGATACGTCTTAACAGTTATTTCTTAACTTTGATAAGAGGCATCTGCTTTACTGCTTGAAAGGAGATTGTTCAGGCAGCATCCTATACCTACGGAGTCAGAATCTGAGTCAGCATCTCCAGGAGTGGGGCCAAGAAAACTACTTTAAGCAAGTGCTCCAAGTTGTTTGTATAAGTAAGTAAGTTTGGAAAACATTGCACTAAAATGTTTATAGTGGTTATCTCAGCAGTGAGTTTAAGTTGCTTTTTCTCCCCTCCTCAGAAAATTTCTGTTTTCTAAGTTACCCATGGAGAGCATTTATTTCTTTTGCAATTATACCTAAAATGTTAATTGAAAAGGGAAATTCAGTGGATTTCAGCTAATAGTCACTTCCATTCCATGCTTGTCATTTAGAATGCTCATCTTTTTTCCATCCCCTAGAGAACACATATTACCTACTTGAGTGAATTCCTCATCAGATCGGTCCACTAACATTAAAGGTTTTATCACCAACATGTGAATTTAAATTAAGTCCCAGTTAAATTATTCATTCCACTTACTGAACCTTTTTGAGCACATGATATATGACTAATAAATAGTACTTAGAGTAGACAGTAATTTTTTGTACAAATTAAGTACCTTTAACTTATTCCTCATTCATCTTTGTAGGCTTAACAAAGATTGGCAAGTTGAAAAATACACTGACAATACCATCAGTACTTTGCCTAACAAAGCTGTAAGAATACTTGAAATTAATCTATGCATATACTTCATTAATCCCAACCGATTTGTGCTTTATTATCATTACAGTGTGTTCAGTAATTTTACTTCATAGGCATTACAATCCTTGGTTTTTTTATCCTGCAAAAGCTGGGTGACATAAAGAAAATGGTAGATTGGTGTTTACAATCAGTATTATTGCTGTCTAATTCACAAGCCAGTCCTCCGCACAATGACTTTATTAAGCCAAATGAGATGTGCAATCTAAGGTGCTTAGGGGCAGAAAGCTTCCTTAGTTATGCTGGTCTGTCCTTTGTGATTTTGATTGCTTTTATTCTTTATTTCTCTGACAGCTGTATTAACCTCTCAAAAGAGGTAAGAGTAAAATTTCAGTGTCTCGGGTGGGATAGGTACTCTTACCCTTTTTTACTTTGAACCCCCAGCACCATTCTCCACCAACAGTAATAGAATCACACCCATCTTTTTCACGATGTACACAGGTCCTCAATAATTACAGTCATTTTGGATTTACTAGAACTAGGTTAAAAAAAAAAAAAAATCCAGGTTGCATTGCCAATGAATTTGTTCCTCTAGAGACAGAAGAATTTACAGCACAACCTAAGGTATGACTGGGAGTTTTTCAGAGCCAAAGAGCCTCATTTGGTTATTTTGTGCTGCTAAATACAGACCATAGACTATAGAACATAGTGTAGGTTCATAAGTGTGAAGTTTTCCAATAAGGCACATAGATGATTTTTAGTTAAAAAAGTGTGTGACTTCATATTCATTTTTTCAACAAATATTTATTGAACAATGGCTATGTCAGTCAATATGCAAGATTAATTTTCTTTCATTTTTAACATGGAAGACAGCTCTACCCTAATTTTTTTAAATGTCAAGAACACTGTTACTTATCTAAGTATAAATTCTACAAGGAAGTGAAGATAATGATTTCATATTAAACAGATTGAAGCAATCTTTTCTTAAGTAATCAGTCTTTTCCTGATCTGTGCTTGTTTGACAAATACAGCACATATGCTAATTTACTTTAGCTACCTGACAAACCAAGAAAACTGGTTTGATCAATTTTTAAAATATTCCACTAGTTCTTTGTGAATTGCCTTGCCAAAGGAAAATAACAAGAACTGTCTTATTAAAGTAACTCCAAGGTGATAGATTAACATGTTTAAGCAAATAAAAATGTCCTATCCTTGATTCAGCTGTTTAAGTATTTATAGTGAGTGGTAAAATAGAGGGCATTATACACCAGCTCCAAGGTCTACCAATTATCTTGAGAGAAATCAGGTAAATATCTCAGGAGTTCTTTATAAAGAACTAGATAAGAACTAAAATAGGATAAATGAGTACAACCTTTCTGGAGGGCAGTATGGCAGTACATATTAAAGAACTTAAAATTGCATATGCTCTTTGATTTAACAATTCTGCTTCTGAGACTTTATCCTGAGGAAATGATAATGGTTGCACAAAGACTGTTCTACAAGGATTTTTATAATAGTGAAAATTAGGAGCAACCTAAATATCCCACAAGTTGAGATTTGTTAAATAAATTATAGTACATCTCTCTGAGAGACTATTACCAAGCCATTAAAATGAGATGGAAGAAAAGTATTTCTAAGGTTTTCTGCATCTTTGATACTCACATGTGCTATACACTCCTGTCAGTGACCTCCCTTATGATACACAGAAATGAGGGAAGAGTGAGGAGATATAAAGATGTGTTCACAACCTTCAGAGAGTGAGGAGGATACACACACACGCTCTCTCTGTCTCACACAGATATATACATTTATCAGATATCAAAGAAGGTAGTCTGAGTATCAGGATGACCGAGTGGTATAGAAGAGTCAAGAAGAGGGAGAGCTGAGTAACTCAGCAGTAAGATCCATTTCTTGGAGTTCCAGTAAAACAGTGTCATTGGTGTCCCACTGAAGGATTAGGGGGTCACTGGCCGCACAGTATGGAGGCCAAGTGGGTTGGGGTTGCCTATTTTTGTTCAGATATCTGGCATTAAAAAAGAAGAGGTGAGCCTCTAAGTTAGCCTGTAGGGGAGAGAGGGCTTTGTTTTTGTTTGTTTTGTTGTTTGTTTGGGGTTTTTTTAAGGAGTACGGGAAGTTGAGCATGTTTGAATGCAGAAAAAGAGGATATGGTAATGACTAACATGTCCCTATGGCTTATTATGTGTAAAACATGATACTGTGGACTTTTATACCCATGATCACATTTAATCCCTGAAAGAAACCTCTCAAGATGAAGCTATTTCTTGTCCTGTTTTTGAAATGAAGCCACTGGTGCTTGTACGATTTAAGTTATTTGCCCAACGTCACAGAATCTGGATTTGAGTTTTGACTCTGAATCTAACTATTATGCCATTATTTTCCAAAAGGAAAACCCAGACTGAAAGAGCTGAAGGGGCTATTTGGTAGACTAAAATCTGAAAGGAGACAGTCCCATGAAGGCTCTAAAGAGTTGTAGCCTCAATTTAGGAATTCCATAGAGAAGGAGCTGTGTGTTACTTACACTGTTGAGCATGTCACAGTCATGGTGATGCAGCTGATACAACCAGGAGTAGTTTGTGTTTCGTGTGTTAGGTGACAGAACTGCCCTCCTGTGGGGTGGGTTCATTTGCAACTCTCTCAGCCATCCCGCTTTGTCATCTAGTAATTCAGACTCCAGGGTGTCTGGAAATCACTTCATGCTCTGGACGCCCCTGAGCTATCTGGTCTAGTACACTCCAGAATTAAACTCTCTCTCTCCTTCTCTGGCATATCCTGTAATACTCATAAGTAAAAGTTCATGGGACATTTTGCAGGGCTCAGGAAAGGGGAGCTTCGTTGCTACACTTAGTAATTTGTATTCCTCAATCCTACATAACAGGCAGCCATCGGTCCACTATCCACTCCATTCATTCATTCATGCATCAGACATTCATTGCATGTTTATTCTATTATAGGTCTAAGTGCGGAGGATATCAAGAGTAAAAGACCTCTCTAGAGGCAAGGATGATAATTGAAGAGTAGGTAGGGCCATGGAAGGATTTAGTATTGTTAAGGATGGGAAACATTTTAAGTGTTTGTTGGCTGGGAGTAAGAGTAATGAAGAGGAAAGAATAGAGAAAAAGAGAAGGTATTGCCGAAGCAAGCTCAAGAAGAGATATGAAAAGGATGTAGTCTTCTGACCCCAAGAAAAGAGATGGTATCTAGCTGTTGATAGGTAGGTAAATAGAGACCTGCAGGAGTTCACATGAGTGTCTGCCATTTTCTGTGCAAGGAAGGAAGCAAGGTCTCTTGCAGAGTGTGCTGGTCTGGAGTTGGGTGTGGAGTGCAAGGAGCTCCTTGAAAGTTTGGAACAGCTCCCTGGTGGATGAGTAGGGTCCAGAAAGAAGACGGCTGTGTATCATAGTGGACCCAACTGTAGTAGTAACCATGAATTTGTAATAAGGCCAGTTAACATAGTTACGTGATTTCTTTCTGCCAGCACTTAGTTATTAAAATAGCCACTTAGCCACTAGAGAAGTTCCTCTTTTGACTGATTCTCCTGCTCTTCTAACTAGAAAGACATTTGTCTATAAGAGTGAATGTCCTTGGGCCTGAGCCTTCACATCCTAACTGAAATTATTCCTGACTGACTTCGAAAGGATACAGAAGACCCAGTCATGGATCCTGCTCAGGAGACAGTCTGGGTTGCCCCTTGTACAGACTCAGGATGAGTCATCTGCCCTGAAGGAGATGAAGGCGGAGTGTCTCGTGTACTCAGCACCCACTCCCTCCACTGCACGGTGATGGAGGTTATAGGCTAACAACTCTTTCCTAGTTCATGGTTACTGAACCAGTCAGGATTCTTGCTGGCAAGTAACAGAAATGAGCTCTAACTTAAGCAGACAAAGAGTTTATCAGAAGAGTGTCAGGGAGCTCACAGGTTCTCCTAAAGGACTGGACAAATAAGTCTGGAAACCAGGCAGCTAGGAGCAGTGCCCCAAATCCCACTGCAGAGCCACTGTGGGAGAGAAAGCATGGTGCTGCCCAGAGCCATAACCTCTACTTCTGCTATCTGCCATAACCTCTACTTCTGCTATCTCGGAAACTGGCATTCGCTCTCCCAACCACTCTCAAATGAGTTCTGCTTGGCCCAGCTTCTTCGTGTCACTAGCTTCTGAGTGAGAGTCTGGAGTGGTTGGTCTGATTGACAAGCCCAAGCTCATGTGCAAATAGCTGAACTTCGCGGGAGACCAGGAAGGAGAATGAATGTGTTTTTCTCTTCTGTAGTGTAGGGCTCTGGGGAGAGCTGAAATGTCAGGTGGCCATAAAGAACAGCAAATGCCTGTTCCACTCTCATGAAACACATGAGTAAATGTTTTAGTCCTTCTGTATCAGAAGAAGGTCTTAGGTCACTGGATGCTGAGTTTCTCTGTAGTCCCCCCCCCCAGCAAACTATTTTAAATTATTTGAATTTTCGATGCTTTGAAGGATGCTCTTAGGAATGTTTGTAGAAGGAGTTAATAAGCATTTGTTGAGTATAGGCTTTCAACAAGCACGTGTTGGGCATATGCTCTGTGCCAAGCACCATGTTGAACATTGTTCACAGGATCAAAAATGATTTTTTATTTTGTTACTTGTTTATTTTTTGTTTATGGGGGGGCAGGGGGAGAGGGAGGGAGAGAATCTTAAGCAGGCTTCAGGCCCAGTACAGAGCCAACGTGGGGTCCATCTCACAGGCCTGAGATCATGACCTGAGCCAGACGCTTAACCTACTGAGTCACCCAGGCACCCCTCAAAAATGCTTTGAAGCAGTAGGAAAGAAAGAAGCCATCAGGCACGAGAACTGGACTACCATGCAAGAATCAAAATGCAGGTTAGGATCTAGAGTGAAGAAATACTACCTGGACAGAAGCAGGAGTCTGAAGCCGCTGCCCAAGCTGAGGCTGGGGCTGCGGCAGGTCTGGCTGCTTTCTGATGTTTAGGGGAGCTGTAGCACTTGCCGATTTTTCTCTAAGTGACTACTGCATGCTCAAATTGTAACAAGCAATTAAATGTATTACATTTGTGAAGCTCTTAGACAGCCTCTGGCATGTTGTAAGTACTGTACCACATGATTTATTACATAAATAAAAATTAAAGCAATAGTCTGTTTCTGGTACTTCCACAAAATATGTTAGGGATTCCACTTGGACTCAAATTTAGCCAAATACTAGGTGTATTTTTTCACCTTTTGACCTCTCGCCTTTTTCATACAGCACTATCTGCTTTCTATTTATTAGCTGCTTTCCAGGTTCTAGGCATTTTGATAGCACTGCAGCTCAGCCCCTCCTCTGCCCCTTGACAATCAGCGAATTATGAGTGGCGCTCCCTGGGCAAAGTGGTCGTGACTGCTGGATCCCCTGGATTACCTGAGCCGTGATCCACTAATTCCTTTATCTTATTAACTGCTGAAGTTAAAAAAAAATTTTTTTTTGGTCCAGCTTTTTTGGTTGTCTTCAGTGGGAGAGTTGGTCCAATTAACCTTCTGTGATGACTAGGAATGGCAATTCTAGTTTATGTGCTTTATGTGGTTTAAATCGTACAATCCTCATGAGAACCTCAAAAGGAAATTAGTGAGGGTTTCTCCATTCTCTAGAGGAGGAAAATGAGGCACAGAGAGTTTGTTTCCTGCCAAGGGTCAAAGAGCTGGTAAGTGATGGGACCAGAATTTGAACACAGGCAGTCTGGTTTTAGAGTTTGTATGCTTAACCCCTGTCTTCACTCGTTTCTGTGCTTTCATGAAGCAGTATAGCTGTTTCATCACCAAAAGCATTCTTTTAAAAGGTTAGTAAGTTTCTACTTTTACATGCTTTCCTTACAACTTAGGACCCAGCTTGACATAAGCCTAGCCAGGTAGAATTTAATATCAATAAATACAGTACATTCTGCCTCTTTTCAAGTGGCCATGTGGCACGGACAGATCGATTATCAATCAATTATTTTCCTGTTTTTGTAGATTTAGATGTTTATATCTTCATGGACATTTTAATCTTGCAGAGAGAAACATTCTTTTGAATTTTGCCAAAATTGTTTGTTGTTTGTCGAATTTATTCAGGGCATGTAGAGTTGAAATATACATATCCAAAATTTGTATGTCTGATTGTCTAGAATGCCAGATCTGGGCTTTCACTCTGGTCAATGACATCAATGAATGGGACTCAGCTCCATTTGTAAGCCAAACCACTTAAAAGTTAAAAAAAAAAAAAGGTTTTGGAAGTGTGCCAAAGCCAGAGACTTTTATGCATCCCGAATGGCCAGAAACCCATGGGGACAACCAAGGCCTTCCAGAGTGCTAAGTGAATGCAAGTACAGTCCATTGCATTTCGTCAGGAATCCAGCACACCCAGAAATCACCAACAGCCAGAGGAGCACCTTTCTTGCTTATGTGCCATTTTGAGCAGATCTGTCTCTTCATCAGATTCAAACTGGTTTGGTCTGGTTTTGTTTTTCTTAAAAAAGACTTTTTCTGTCCTTGGCAAAACTACAGGGTCTAACATATTTTCCAATTTCTTTTGACAGAGAAAAAGGCGAGCATATGAATCTAACCTCATGTGTGACGGCCTGCATTTAGAAGCAACAAGATCGGTAGGTGTTGGACCCTTTCCAGCCCGGGCTAACCGTTGATCTTGGGAAGCTGCATGTCATTTGGAGTGCTGGAGTGGCATTTGAAACTTGTAGCTCTAAGGATGCCCTAGTTGTAGGCTGGGAGGGGAATCCATGAAAATCTGCATTTATAGGATGTATGTTTGTTTCTGATCGAAGTCAGCATACCTTTTTTAATAGCCAAAAAATGTAATACTGAATGCATGTATAAATGATTGCTTTCTTCTTTTAAGAGCTTTTTAAAAAGATTTCTTATTTTACAACCAATAGCTTACAAAAAAATAGAGAATATAAGAATAACAAAAATAAAAATCTCCTATATTCTAATTATGCATAAATAACCTTGTGGTCCTTCTAAACTTTTTTATTCCTCAAAATATATGCACTTTTCCCTTTCAGAAAGGGGGATTATTATTTCACAGTTTTATAATTTGCTTTTCTTTCCGTTAATATGTAGTAGATGCATTTTTATATCGACATCTTCTAATGGACATATAACATGACATTTAACAGATATATAATACATTAAAGAGTCCTGTTCTGGGTTAGAAATTTTAAAATTATCATTAAGATAACACCTCATTGAATATTCTAGTGTTTTTATTTTTAGTTGCCGATTTGGATGGAGTGATGGGCAAATTAACAAGTTTGCCTTTCTTTGTTTAAAATAATAATAATTTTATGAAAGGAGTATGAAAAGGAGTTTAATTACTTGCTCAATAATTTGAGCCAAGAGAGGGCGCCTGGGTGGCTCACCTGGTTAAGCATCTGCCTGCAGCTCAGGTCATGATCCCAGGGTCCTGGTATCAAGTTCTGCATTGGGCTCCTAGCTCAGTGGGGAGCCTGCTTCTCCCTCGCCCTCTGCCTGCCACTCCACCTGCTTGTGTGCTCTCTCTCTGTCAAAAAAATAAATAAAATCTTTAAAAAATAATAATAATTTAAGCCAAGAAATTATCTTTAAGGCAAAAATGTCTGATGGCGTGCAAGTCTGTTTTTATTTTATCTTCATTTTTACCAGTGTCCTGAGTTTTAACTACCAGCAACGTAAGAAAAATCTATATGTGTTTTAAAATTATGAGAACAATTGGTTTGGTTTCCTGGTTTGTGTTTTTATTCTTCCATTGTAGATTTTGGATGATAAACTTGTATTTGTAAAAGTACATGCCCCATGGGAGGTGTTATGCACGTATGCTGAGATAATGCATATCAAATTGCCTCTGAAACCCAATGATCTGAAAACCCGGTCCTCAGCCTTCGGTAATTTCAGCTGGTTTACCAAAGTCCTCCAAGTGGATGAAAGTATCATCAAGCCAGAGCAGGAGTTTTTCACTGCCCCATTTGAGAAGAACCGGATGAATGATTTTTATATTCAGGATAGAGATACTTTCTTCAATCCAGCAACCAGAAGCCGCATTGTAAGTCTAAACCAAATTTAGTTGCTGTCTTAGAGTAATTTGGAACCTGCTGTTTGAATAATTAGTGGTGTGGCTTGGTTGGTTTAGTTTCGTTTTTAAAAGCTGCCCTCCATTCTGCGCCCCCGCCCCCCACCCCGGAAAGAAAACAGGTTCCTAGTAATAGTAAACAATGGTTGGTTCGTGACACAGTATAATGCACACATTTCTATTTTGGAATTTTTTTTAGGTTTACTTCATCCTCTCTCGGGTCATGTATCAAGTAAGAGACAATGTTAAAAAGTTTGGAATTAACAGACTTGTCAGCTCTGGGATCTACAAAGCAGCTTTCCCTCTCCATGATGTAAGTCAAATGGCAAAAATGAAATACTCTAGTGTGAAGAGAGAGGGGGTAATCTTCTTAACCTTGAGTTTCTTCTTCCATACAATGAAGATGCCTACTGCAAGATTATAAGCTCATTTAGGGCAGGAACCAGGTTGTTCGGTTCACTGTTGAATCTCGGGCATAGAGAAGGCCGTCAGTTTGAATGAGTTAATAAATGGATGATTGAAGCAGTAGCCCCCCGCCCCCATAATTCATGTGTAAAGCAGTGCACATTAGCAGTTAAGAGCACGGGCTCTGGGGCTTGCTTTCCCATTTTGTAGCTGGATGACCTTGTAAAAGTCATTTAGCTTCTCTGTTCCTCAATTTCCTCATCAGTAAAGTGGGGATAATAATCATACTTACCTCATAGAGTTATGTCATAGAGTTATGAGGATTAATTAATCCATGTCAAATGTTATGACCATCCCTGGCATATAGGAAGGAGAATATAAGCCTTAGCTATCTTCATAATTACTGACAGATGTTATTATCAACCAGAAAAGTATTGGTTCTTTTTCAGCAAAACACATGTTGGATCTTCTCACTTACCATTTTCTGTAACACAGGCTTTTTCCCCCTGAAATATCATTTTCTTAGTGTGTCCTGGAATATCACAAGGCTTTTAAAAAAGGCATCTGTCAGGGTTCTCGTCATGATGGCAATACTGCAGAGTGTTGACATTTTTTAAGGACTCCGTTCTGAGATGACAGCAGCTCCTCAAATTCAAGAGCACTTCTCTAGCCGATAACATCTCTCATGAAATGAAAATTTTAAAATGTGACTGCTTCAGACCCTTAATGATTCCATAAATGCAGGGATATTATATCTAATCTCTTTAAATAAATTCTGTCATTGAAATAAATTAAATACTATATTATAGTGTGCTATCGCTTTGTTACATTCACTATCAATTTATCGGAATCTCTGAGACCAAGAAAGCCAAGACTGAGATTGATCATTGCTACTGCGTAGTACACATACTTGTGGACGACGACATTATTGAAACGTACTGTATACGATAATAATCTAGGGCACTAAAGAGCTACTTGATGCACATGTGTAAATAGCAGAGAGCTGGGTGGAGAAGCAGGTTGGTGAAGAGACCCAATAGGGCAGCCCCTGTGTTTTATAGTTGTGCCCAGCAAAATTAGTGATTATAGCCTGACCCAAACTTTGGGGACACGTGCAAATAGCTGTTATGAATATTAATCTGGGATGCCAAAGTTCAATAGTATTCAGTTGGCATCTACCCAAGCCCAGTTCTTTTCCACTAAAGCCTCTTTCAATTGCAACAATCCCATATCCAGGCTAACGAATGATCTCCTATGGCATTTGGAAGGGAAGTGAATGGAGGTCAGGTTCTATGTTAAGGCTTACCTGGTGATAATCTGGTTCTAGTACAAGAGGAAGGAAAGTGAGTCAGATGGGAAGAGTGACTGAATTTTAGTAGAGACAGGAAGCTTTGTTTTTTTGAGTAAGGCAAGTGTGTATCATACTCCTTTGTTGTGTATATTCTGCATGTTGTCACAGAGTAACTGTTGAATTGGGGGATAGAGATACCTGGGGTTTAGAATTGACTTCGGTACTAACCAGTTAAATCCCTGGTTCCCCCGGGCGTCCAAGGAGGGCGCTGGATTGTCAGGTGTTCCTGCCTTGTGGCAGCTTTGGCACTCAGACAGCCCAGTTTTTAACTTTTTAGGGCTGGCACACTTGTAGGACGTAAAGCATCTCTGGGGCTCCCACCAGGTACCTGAGGTGTTCTCTAGGATTATAACAACCAAGCATTCCTCCCCACCCACATTTTTAAGTGGCCTAAGCAATTAATAATTTCACCTGTTTAGAATCACTAAAAATTAGATGATCCATCCATCCCTTCCAGCAAATGAGGAGCCCTTATTCAAATACACAGATGCTTATGAAGTATGAGTGCCATATTGAATATACAGATTGGTGAACACCTAGTGATTTTATGCTACTCGTTTGCTTCTGCTTCACAGTGCAACTTCAGCCATAAGTCAGAGGATCTCAGCTGCCCGAGTGAACGGTACCTTCTGTACAGGGAGTGGGCTCATCCACGAAGTATATACAAAAAGCAGCCCTTGGATCTTATCAGGTGAGGTGTTGCAGAGAGCATGCCAGTGGGGGACTCAAGGTTGCTCTCTGACATCGAGGTGACAGTATTCAAAGAGTGTTGCCAATGAGGGAAGCTCACCCAAACCGCCGAGCTTCATTGCCTAGAGTTTTTTATTGAGGCTTCATTATGTAGGCATGACTCACTGAATCATTGCTTATTTGACTCAGTCTCCAGCCCCTTCCTTTCCCAATATCCCATGGCTCAAAGCCCCAACACTCCAGTCACATGGTTGGTCTTCCTGGCATGGCCAGTCCCCATCCTGAGTCATCCCATTAGCAAACTACGGGCCCTCCGTGAGTCACATCATTGGCATAAACTGTTAGGTGGGGTCCCAGGGGTTCTATGTGAGTAACAAAGACACCCTTGGGAAATTCCAAGGGTTTAGAGGTTACCTCCCAAGAATTGGGAATAAAGACCCACCATATTCTCTATTACACAGGAGTAAATGTTTGATTTAGCTTAAATTGTATGGTAAGAGATGCAAGTTTTTACTGCTTGCCTGTATCTGCTGTTAGATACTGTTTCACCATATCTAACAAGTTGTGATGACTAGCTCAGTTTTGTTTTCTGAAAGCACCAAGGCCAGCTGCTCTCCAGAAACTTTGTTGTTTGGACAAGGCTGCTGGAGAGAGAGAGAGACCAAAAATAACTAACAAATAAAAATAAGCAAAGAAGTAAACAAAATTTCTGATTGAAATGAGGAGACACAGTGATGAGATGGGGTAAGGGGAAGGAAGTGAAGAAAGTTACGTTTGAGTAGGCAACATATGAACTAAGAACTGGATAGTGAAAAGGAGCCAGAGTTTTGTGGAATTGGAAGAAGTCATTCTGGGAATAGGGGCAGCTTGCACAATGGCTGAGAGGCACAGGGACATTTGCAAGTGTGAGGAAATATCGAAGACCCGTGCTAATGAGAGAAGAGAATGATGGGACACAGGTAGAAGGGGGGTAGCAAGGGGCGCCTGGGTAGCGCAGTCGTTAGGTGTCTGCCTTCGGCTCAGGGCTTGATCCCGGCGTGCCCGGATCGAGTCCCACATCCGGCTCCTCTGCTAGGAGCCTGTTTCTTCCTCTCCCACTCTCCCTGCTTGTGTTCCCTCTCTCGCTGGCTGTCTATCTCTGTCAAATAAATAAATGAAAAACCTTTAAAAAAAGAAAGAAAGAAAGGGGGGTAGCAGGAACATGGAAAAGAGTTTAGACTGTAAGTGCTACTAAAAGCAGTTGTGATACTTTACTCAAATAATTTTATCTCATTCACATTTTGCAAAGATAATGTGGGGAGTGGATGACAGGGGCCCCAGGAAGCAGGGAGAGCAGGTAGGAGGCTGTCGGAGTGGCCGGCCAGAGGGGAACCCGTAGCAGCACGGTTGGAATGGGTGGTAGAAGGGGAGTCAGCAGGACCTGCTTATGGGTTGAATGTGGAGGGCGAGGCGGGGAGAGTCAGGTTTGCCCCAGGTTGGCCTGGAGCCAAGCGCCTGTTCTTTCTACCATATCTCAGTGCCCATTGACGTGGGAAAACCGCTTGACCTTAAAAGTGGGAGTTTTAAAACACTGAAGTTTTTGTTCTGCTTTGTTTTACATTATATTATGGGAAATTTCAAACATATACAAAAGTAGAGAGTACAGCAAAACTGCCTACGTCCGTCTCCCAGTTCCAAAAATTAAGAACTCCTCGCTAGTCTCATTTCATTTTTCTCTCTGCCTCCTTCCCATCCCTTTCCAGTGGAGCATTTTGAAGAAAACCCCAAATATTATTATATTTCATTAATATTTCATATAGTTCATTGTCTTTTAAATGCAACCTGAATACTTAAAAAAATCATCAAAAAGCCATGCTCAGTTTTTCTTGATTGTCACAAAAACTACTTTTTTTTTTTTTTAACACTTTTTAACAGGGATCCAAAGAAGGTCCAAATGGCGCAACTAATGTATTTCTCAGTTGTCTTCCAATCTATGGGTTTCCCGTTTCTTTCTTGCTTTCCTTGCAACCGTGGAGGGGTTTCTTCATGCTCTTATTTTACTGATTTCATCCTTCCTTGTGCTGGTGTTGAACTTGTTGCTCTTCCTGTGTATTTGGTTTAGTTAATTTGGAAGTTTGATCTGACTGAGGTTCAGCTTTGTACAAGAATAGTTGATATGTGGGGTTTCATACTTCTTCCAGAAGGTACATAGTGTCCTGTTTCTTTGGCATGTGGTGATAACAACCATTACTGATCATTGCTTAGAGTCATTTCCTAAGGGATTTTATTTTGTTATTTCATTTGGTCATACTCTAATTTCTTCATTTTTTAACTGGATTACAATCATAAAGAGGCTCTTTTTGTCTCATTAACTCCGGGTATCCTGCAGGATCAAATTTTAAAAGGGGATGTTTGTACATATGTAAACCTTTGGAGCTGACATTCATGTGAGATTTTCTTTTATGTTAGACCTATAGCATCCGATGGCAGGGTGATGGGTTTGATGGGTTCTTAATCTTTCTTTATGGGGTTGTGGCTTTTGGTTTTGGTTTTTTGGTAAGGAGAACAATTTCCCCACTATTTTCAGTCTATTTCCCCAGGAAAGTGCCTTTTTTTAAACTATTCCCTGTCCCTGGTCCACATGTTCCCTTCCTTGCTCACCACTAGTAACCCTTTGAGCATTTGGGCTGTTAAACCTTCATCTGTGGTTCCCAGGGACTACCAGAAGGGAAATGAGTTCTCTCCCAAAAAGCAAACCAAACAACCCAGAAAAAGCAACCTGGGGGAAAAACTCCCGTTTTTACCCTCAGAGTGAGAAAAGAAATGATGCTATCCACAAGACAAGGACAGGAGTGCTATAAAAAGGATCATTCTAAGGATAAAATGTAACTCTTAAAATTAAAAGTGTAATAGAACAGAAAAACCCTAATCGTAGCATTAGAAAATAAAGTTGAAGAAATTGTACCGAACACAGAGCAAAAATATAGAGATAGGAAATAAAAAGAAGGGGGGAATAAAATTTAGAAGGTCGGTCCAGGCGATGCAATGAACAAATAGTAGGAGTGCTAGGAATGAGAACAGAGATGACGTAGGGAGAAAATCAGAGCAGTATCTGAAGGACCATATTGAAGAACAGTAGAGAGCATGAGGGGGTCACTCACATCAAGCAGTGATGTCAGGAATCAGGAAGACAGCCGAAGGTGATGAGCTGAGAATAGATAGAGCCAGCACATGCAGGCGATACCAAGAACCGATAATCAGCAAAGCCAAGAGATGATGGAAGAACCGAGAACTGACAACCACTAGAACCAGAAGAGGCCTGGAAAGGCTAAAGACTGATGAAACCTCTCTAAAAAGGGAAGACTTCTGCAGCAGACTGTCAGATTCTCCAGATTCGGTCTCTTTCTTGTCTGACCACATTTGGAAGGCAACGGTTCCCAGTTGGTGTCTGAACATAACAGAGACCCTGCCCTGCTTGCACATAGTAAGCACCAAGTGCCGAGAGTTGACCCGGACTGGACTGAGTCCTCATCTCAACTGCACGCTCATGGACTGATTGTGTTTGGTTCATTAATTTCTCACCCTCGTTGTATCTTGTCTGTTGTGTGACTTTGTGTCGTATCTTGTCCTGTGTAACGTGTATGAAGCCAAATCAAATGCGTAGTGAAATGTCACTGAGTTTGGAGTCCCGAACCTGTTACAATTGTGCAAATCTTGCTTTATGAGTAAACAAAGCTGCCATTGTGGAAAGACACAACTTGGGCCTATGCACCTTGATAGCATGCTCGGGACAAGAACTGAATGTGATAGGCCTCCAGATGGAAGGAGCTTACTGAGTGCTCAGCTCAGGACATGAAAATAGAGCCAGCCGGTCACCACAGCCTGACATCAAGTCACGACAACAGGACACCTCAGGACACTAAAGACAAAAAGAAGATGCTGAGAACCTCCAGAAAGAGAAACAGACTCCATTTGAAGGAGCAAGACTCAGGATAACACTGAACTCCCCAACGACAACACTGCAGGTAGAAGAAAAGAGAGCAATAATTTCATATTTCCAAGGGAGGTGATTTCTTACTTTACAATTCCGTAGTGGTCAAGCTGTTAATAAGTGTGAGGAGTTTTCACAATTTAAATGTGCAAGGTAATGAAGGAGGTGCTCCACGAAAGAAGAAAAAAACATGGCTTCAGTAAACAGGGATTCCCAATATGAGAGAGGCACGGAAAGATCCGAGAGGACAGCTTTGTGGCAGGGCTAGAGAATCATTAAACCAGGTTGGAGAAGGTCTGATGGGATTTATTCAAGGGGATGAAATCAGTAGACTACCTCATGTGTTTGAAAGTACTGAGAAATTACATGTTAGGTAGAAGTCTGGGATTGAATTGTTGGTAAGCACACAGAAAACTAAGCAGTGAACCACCGTGACAATTACTAGAACTATCTGACCCCCTACTGAGTATATACTTACAACTTTGATCAAAAAGCTGAATTTCTAGAAATTGGTGTTAAGAATTGGGATGTTTTTGGCGGGAAGAGAATGATCAGAATATCCTGTTTGAGGGGCGCCTGGGTGGCTCAGTCGTTAAGCATCTGCCTTCGGCTCAGGGCGTGATCCCAGAGTCCTGGGATCGAGCCCCACATCAGGCTCCTCCGCTGGGAGCCTGCTTCTTCCTCTCCCACTCCCCCTGCCTGTGTTCCCTCTCGCTGGCTGTCTCTCTCTCTCTGTCAAATAAATAAATAAAATCTTAAAAAAAAAATATCCTATTTGAAGGAATATTATTGTATTATTCCCAGCCTTTCAGCAAAAACTTGGAGGCAGGTTTCTGTCTGAGATTCAAAAATTCTTTCTGATCTTCTTGCCTCCAAAGTACTGTAGATATCTTTGGAAGTAATGAACTCCATGTCATGGTAAGTATCCAAGCAGGGACTGCCTGACTAGCTCTAAATGAAGCAGAGTATTTTTACTATTGGGGAGTTGGACCAGTAACCCCTAACATTCTTTCCAATTTTAAATGTGGCATTTCCAGTGTGGATGGTTGATAAGAACATATTACAGAAAGCCTGAGAGCCAAGACGTTGCAAACCCATTGCCAGGCTTTTCTTTCTCAGGCACTACCCTGAGCCTGTCATTGGCCTGAAGTCTACGACCCAGACAGCAAAGCCCCAATCACGGAAAAATGCAACACTTTGTTCCTCCTGACTCCTGATCGCACGTCTGTGTCAGCACTTACTTATCCCCAGGGATGTGGCCTACAGCCAGGCCTGTGACCTGTGAAGCTGACCACTGGTGCAGCCCAGGGATGTTCCTGTCTGAAGGAGGTCTCCCAGGACTTCAGGTCTTCCTCAGAGCTGAGTCCCCCAGGCTAAGCCCAAGGACCTCAGCCCAGCTCCATACTGAGCTGGAAGTCTCATAGAGGCCTCTAAGGAAGCTAAGAGCTAAGTAAATCTGCAGTTTCTGTGGACCAGTACTGAGCCAGGAGTGAGTCAGTTGAGGGAGGTATCAGCAACAGCAACACTCAGCTAACCGTCATCTCAGTGCGCTGTCCTCATCTCTCAGCTCTTTCTTAGTGCTGAACTGTATCTGTCTCCCTTTCAGGAAGTCTGGCATTGCTTCCCACCCTGCCTCCTTTCTTCCAGCTCTGCCTCTCGGGACCCTTCCACTGATCAGTTTTCAAAAGTAGGAGAAAATGGAAGTGCTAGATATAAAGAATGCAGGGCAGTGGATTCCTCAGTCATGGTCCGTGACCTCTTATCAGTCCTTTTTTTGCATTTGTGATGTATGTTACATTTCCTCCAGGAAGTTCTCTAGATAAGCAAAAGCAGGTAACTTCCTCCAGGAAGTTCTCTAGATAAGCAAAAGCAGGTTCATTGTTTCATTTGTGTTACAAACAGTCTTTTGAAGAATGTATCAGATGTGTTCGTATTTACAAAGCCGGAAGGTGATGGTCTCTATTTGCTTACTATGTAGCATTTTTCTTTCCTTTGCCCCCTTCTGATTGGCTTTGCTTCACCAGGCTCACCTCCTGACCAGTACTTCTGTGATACGTAAAATACTTGTTTCATAGTGGCGTTTGGGGAGTTTATGAAAATGAACATTTTTTTTAAAGATTTTATTTATTTGTTTGACAGAGACACAGCCAGCGAGAGAGGGAACACAAGCAGGGGGAGTGGGAGAGGAAGAAGCAGGCTCCCAGCGGAGCAGGGAGCCTGATGCAGGGCTCGATCACAGGACCCTGGGATCAGGCCCTGAGCCGAAGGCAGACACTTAACGACTGAGCCACCCAGGCGCCCCGAAAATGAACATGTTTTAAGTAGGAATTGAGTAAGAGGTTTAAGCTTAGAGCCTCCAGTATTTAAAATCAGAAATTAATGTTAGGATGAAGCTGCAGAGTGGTTCCGTGTGTCTTCTAAAAACAATTTCTGTCTTTCTTCAGGAAATATTACGGAGAAAAGATTGGCATCTACTTTGCTTGGCTAGGCTACTACACTCAGATGCTCTTTCTGGCAGCGGTAGTCGGCGTGGCTTGCTTTCTCTATGGATACTTTAATCAAAATAACTGTACATGGAGGTAAGTTCTGTTTATTCCTTGTTACCGTGATGAAAAGTTGATTAGGCATAAAATTATTTTCAGGGTCTTAGACTGTTTTAGTAAAAGAAGACTCATCACAGAACACTTACTGCTTTGGATGATATATTCCTTTTGTCCTGAGTATAATAACTAAGTGAAGTGGAAAAAAAAATTTTTTTTAGATAATGCAGCCCAGTTTCTGACAGGAATATTACCCTTAGGAAACACTCCAATTTTTTTAAGACAATACTTTGCAAAAGAAAGGCGGTCTGGAGGGAGGATCGTCCTTGAACTTCTGCTCCCCAGAGGAATGCTTCACTCAGCCCTTCAGATGGGAGCCAAGAGCAGCTCTGATTTCTTCAAGATTTCAAAGGCAAAACTTGAAAAAAAAAATTGGTGTTTTTATGCTTTTAGAAATGACTTTTTAATATATATTAGGAAATAGATGTTTAAAAATTCAAGTAAACAATACTTTTGGTTTTGTTTTACTTTTAAAAAATTAGGCCTTAGAGTGTAACAGAAAAAAAAATAAGTGATAAACAATTAGTTTGTGCTTGATGTTAGCATTAAAAGACCAGCTGCACTGTCTAAAGGGAAAAAGCAGGGATGCCAGAACACTGAATTTCGCCATCACTGTTCTGAATTGTGTTATTCCCCTGCTTTTGGTAGTTTCAACCTTTAGAAGGGAGGCGACCCTGAAGCAGGCAATTTCTTGTGTTCACCTGGCCTCTCTCCAGCTGTGACAGCCAGATCAAAATTTCTGGGCACCAGCAATGAGCTCGCTGATGACCAGATTTTTCTAGCCCCAAGCATATCAGCCTGGCTCCCGAGGCAGGAAGCTTACACCGCAGCTCTGATGTATAAGCATAATTACCCATTCTATTTAACGGAGAATTCTGAGCGTTTTGTACCCATTATGGCTTCTTAGCTAGAAAGCTGCAGATGGTCTTTGAAGTACTCTCCTCTTCGCTGAAAATAAGAGTTCAGGGCCGAAGGCTGAATGTTGATACCTTTTGCCTAAATTTGTCTTTGGCTTCTCCATTGTTTTGTATACTGTTCCAACCCCCCCCCCCCCAAAAAGGGCATCTCAAAAATACACTTTCAAAGTGCAAAAGTAGCATTTTTATAAGGGGCTTGCATTGTGGCTGTTCTCATTACAGGTCATTTTATACAAACACTCTTGACAGTCACAGCACATGTTTGCTACTATTTCACACAGATTAGTTACAGAAATCTGGGGGAGGGTCTTGAGGATATACTCCCTGTGCTCAGAACTATTGGGACTTTAATTACATATATTAAGTATTTTTAAATTATTTAAAATACATGCATTTAAATATTTTCAGTTAAGTTCATTACATGCTGAGTAGATTCACAGGAATAGAAAATGTATTTGAGGTATAAGGGATAATGTTCCCTTACCCGTTTAAGAAAACAGAACGTTACTGTCACCTGGGAAGTGCTTCCCTCAGTTGCATTCCCTCGCTTTCCACTTTGGAAATCAGAACTACACTAAATTTTGATTTTTATCATTCTTTACATATATTATATGTTCTTTGTCACATTTCATTTTGTGTGCTTTTGAAAATATGCGTGTGTAAGTGGAGCATGCGATAGGTATTTTCTTTTCTATAAATCTTATGTTTAAAGCTTATGTCCCCCTTTAAGCATAACAGCTTTATTGAGATATGATGCACATACATAAAGTGCGCCCTTTCGAAGTGTGCTGTTCAGTGGTTTTAAGTAAATTCAGAGTTGTGCAACCATCACCACTGGCTAATTTTAAAACATTTTCATCACCCCAAAAAGAAACTCCATCCCCATTAGCAGTCACTCCCTAACCCCCCCTTCTCTTAGCCCTTGGCAACTACTAATCTACTCTCCGTCTCTGTGGATTTGCTAATTCTGGACGTTTCACAGAAGTGGAACCGTACAGTATGTGGCCTTTTTGTGACTCTTTCACTTAGCATCAGATCTTTTCAAGGTTTATCATGTTGTAGCATGTGTCAGGGCATCATTCCCCTTTGTGGTTTAATAAAATGCCATCGTATAGATAGACCACATTGTTTATCCGTTCAGCCGTGTCAATTTAGGTTGTTTCCACTTTTTGGCTGTTATTACTTATTCTGCTATAGACATTCATGTACGATGTGAACATTGTTTTCAGCTCATTTGAGAATATATCCTCCCCCAAAAATGGAATTGCTGGAATACATGGTAACTCTATGTTTAACATTTTGAGGGGCCACCAGAGTATTTTTCAAAGTGACTGCACTGCACCCCTGTACTTCCACAGTAGCAATTTATGAGGATTCCAATTTCTCCACATCCTCATCAGCACTTGTTATTGCTGGGTTTGCAAGTACTTATGTATTAGTCATCCTGGTGGGTATGAAGTGCTATGGCATCGTGGATTTGTTTGTGTTTCCCTAATGCCTACTGATATTGAGCACCTTTTCATGTGATTGTTTGCCAGTTGTATATCTTCTTTGGAGAAACCTCTGTTCAAATCCTTCGCCTCTCTTAATTGTGTTGTCTTTTTATTGTCTTTTTTATTTTATTTTTATTTTTATATTTTTTAAAGATTTTATTTATTTATTCGACAGAGATAGAGACAGCCAGCGAGAGAGGGAACACAAGCAGGGGGAGTGGGAGAGGAAGAAGCAGGCTCATAGCGGAGGAGCCTGATGTGGGGCTCGATCCCATAACGCCGGGATCACGCCCTGAGCCGAAGGCAGACGCTTAACCGCTGTGCCACCCAGGCGCCCCTTTATTGTCTTTTTTAAACTGTTCTTTATCCTGAATAAAAATCTTTTATCAAATATATTGCAAATATTTTTTCCCATTCTGTGGTTTGCCTTTTCACTTACTTGATGGTCTCCTTTGAAGCACAACGGACTTTAATTTTAATGAAGTCTAGTATACCTAATTTTTTTCTTTTATTGTTTGTTTGTCCTTTTGGTATCATATCTTAGAAAGCATTTTTATCCAAAGTCATAAAGATTTTATCAGTGTTTATCATCTAAAAGATTTATAGATTTAGGTCTGTGATTCATATTTTACCAGGTGTGTATCCAGGGGTCCCAGCACCATTTTTGAAAAGCCTGTTCTTTCCCCGTTGTCAAAAACCAATTGGCTATAAGTGTAAGAGTTTGTTTATGGACTCTCCGTTGTTTTCCATTGATCTCTGTGTCTGCCCTTTTTGCAAATGCATACTATATTGATTACTGTAGCTTTGTTAGTAAGTTTTGAAATTGAAAACTTCAAAACTTTGTTTTTCTTTTTCAAGATTGTTTTGGCCATTTTGGTTCTCTTACATTCCATGTTAATTTTAGGGTCAGCTTGTCCATTTCTGCAAAAAAAGCCAGAATTGCATTAAATCTGCAGATCAATATTAAGACTTCTGATCTGTGAACGCAGAATATCTTTCCATTTATGTGGGTCCTCTTTAATTTCTATTAATAAACTATTTTATAGTTCTCACTTTAAGTTTCACACTTCTTTTCTCAAATCTAAGTATTTTATTCTTTTTATGTATTGATTTTGTGTCTTACAACCTTGATGGGCTGGCTTATTAATTCTAATAGTTCTTTAGTACATTTTAATTTTAGCACATTTAATTTTAATATATACTATCATGTCATCTCGAATAAAAATAGTTTTACTTACTCCTTTCCAGTCTGGAGGCTTTGAATTTATTTTCCTTGTGTGGTTGACATAATTAGACTCTCCAGTACAATATTAATCTTAAGAGGGAAACATTGAGTCTTTCACCAGTAAGGATAACATTTGCTGTGGGTTTTTCATAATTGTTCTCTATCAAGTTGAGAAGCTGTCTTCTAGTCTGAGTTCTTATTTGTTACTCTGTTAAAATGGCATATTACATGAACTGATTTTTGTATGTTGAACTATCCTTGCAGTCCTGGTCATGATCCTTTCTATGTGTTACTGGATGTGATTTACTGGTATTTTCTTGAGGACTTTTGCATTTGTATTCATAAGAGATAATGGTCTGTAGTTTTCCTGTGACATCTTGGTATGATTTTGGTATCAGTGTAACATTGGTCTCATAGAATGAATTGGGAATTATTCCCACTTCTTTATTTTTAGAAAGGTATGCGGAGCATTTGTGTCAGTTCTTTAAATGGTTGATAGAATTCACCAGTGAGGCCATCTGGGCCTAGGCATTTCTTCATGGGAGTCTAAAAAAAATTTTTTTTAATTACTAATTCAGTCTCTTTGCTTGCTATTGGTCCATTCAGATTTTCTATTTCTTCTTGAGTCAGCTTCAATTATTTACTTCTTTCTAGGAATTTATTTCATCTAGATTACTTAATTTGTTAGCATATAATTATTCATAGTGTTCTCTTATGATCCTTTTTATTTTTTAAGGTCAATAGCAATGTCCCTCCTATCACTTCTGAGTTTAATGATTTGAAACTTTCTTCTTTTTCTCGATTAGTCTAGCTAAAGAGTTGTCAATTTTGTTGATCTTTTCAAAGAACCAGCTTTTGTTTTTGCTGATTTTTGTTTTTCTCTGTTTCATTTATTTTTGCCTTTCATTTGAATGTTTAATTCATTTACATTTAATGTCATTTTTATTTTCTGTTTTATGTCTTTTTTCCCTATTCCTCTATTACTACCTTTTTGTGTAAAATAGCTATTTTCTAGTATACCATTTTAATTCCAGTTTTTTTGTTTCTTACTCTTTTTTTGTTGTTGTTATTTTCTTAAGTGGTTGCCCTGGAGATTGTCATTATATCTTGTTGGAAAGCAATTTCATTCAGTTTTAATGCCAACTTAATTTCAGTGGTATACAGAAACTTTGCATCCGTACAGGTTTTTTCCCTTTGTACTATTATTCTCATACAGATTACATCTTTATGCATTATAAGCCCATCAACACAGTTTTATAATTATTGTTTTATGCAGTTGTCTTTTACATCAGATAGAAGAAAATAATTACATGCAAAAATATATTTATAATGTGCTATTTACCTGTGTAGTTACCTCTACTGAGTGAGTGCTCTTTATTTCTTCAGGTGAGTTTGAGTTACTCTCTAGTGTCCTTCCATTTAAGCCTGGAGGACTTTCCTTAGTAGTTCTTGTGGAGCAGGTCATCTAGCAACATGTTCATTCAGGTTTTGTTTATCTAGGAATGTCTTAATTTCTCCATTTTTTTTTTTTAAAGAATAGTTTTGCTGTATATAGAATACTTGATTGACCATCTTTTTCTATCAGCACTTGGAGTATATCATCTCACTGCCTTCTGGTCTCTATGGTTTCTGATAAGAAGTCAACTTTTTATCTTACTGAGGAGTCTTTGTACATGCTGAATCACTTTTCTCTTTCTGCTGTCAAAATTCTCTTTGCTCTTGTCTTTGGACACTTTGAGTCTGATGTGCCTATGGTTGGATATTTTTGAGTTTATCCTAGTTGGAGTTTGTTGAGCTTGCTGGGTGTACAAATTAACGTTTTCATCAAATTTAGGAACTTTTCAGTTGTTATTTCTTCAGATATTCTTTCTGCCCCCTTCTTTCTTTCCCTTCCTCCTGGGACTCCTAGTATGTGCGTTTTGGTATTGTTGATGGTGTCCCACCTGTCTCTGAGGCTGTGTTCGTTTTTCTTCATTCCTTTTTCTTTCTGCTCCTCAGACTGAATAATCTCAGTGAACCAGTGTTAACTTAGCTGATTTTTTTTCCCTGCTGGTCATCTGCCAAGGAACCTCTCTAGTGAACTTTTCATTTTAATTATTATACTTTCGTATCTCTAGATTTCTACTTGATTCTTCAACAATTTTATATATTGATACTCTCTGCATGATGAGATGTTAACATAGTTTAATTCTTTAGGCAGAGTTCCTCTCAGTTCTTCAATCATGTTTAACTGCTTATTTACGTTTTTGTCTAGTAAGTCCAATATCTAGGTTTCCTTAAGGAACAGTTTCTGTTGACTGCTTTTCGCCCCCGCATTATGACCCAAATTTTCTGTTTCTTTGTGTATCTTATAATTTTCTGTTGAGAACTAGGCATTTTAAATATTATTATGTGGCAGATCTAGAAATCCAATTTCCCCTCTTAACAATTGTGGCTATTGTTGGCATCACTGCTGCTGTTCATTTAGTTACTTTTCTGAACAAATTCTGTACAGTCTTTATTTTTCGTTTCATGTGACCATGAAGTCTGTGTTCGTGAGCTTAGCTGTCAGCTAATGACTGGATGGTGATTTCTTTAGATGCTGGGAACCAGTCATTCTTGGAGCCTTTGCCGAGCAGCTCTGTGCGTCTGTGGGGAGTGCCTTCACCATTTGGCCGCAGTTTGCAGGTCTTCCTGAGCCTTTACTTCCCGCTTATGCGGAACCTCAAAGCCAGCCAGAGATGAGGGATTAAGGTTTCCTCAGGTCCTTCCTGGCCACCTGTGCTGTCCTGCACATGCGCATGGCCTACAATCCTAGGGATCTATTGGAGCTTTTTAAAGCCCCCTATAGGTATCTCATTCCCCAGTGTTTCCTTTTAAGTTTTTTGATTAGCGTCTTGTTAGCCCCTCATGGTATTGCCACCTCAGGCAGTTGTGATGTTAGTAATTCCTTCTAATGCTTTCAACAGACACTCTGGGGATAGGATCATTTGTCCAGTATGTATGAGCTCTGAGACGGGTCAAAAATGACAAATCCTGATAATGGAGCTTTTCAGGGAGCTTCCGGACTAGTCAAATAGTGACAGTTCTCTAGGAATGGGGTTTTTTTTTTTTTTTTTGGTAGCTTCAAATCACTTCTGCCTCCTTCAGTGGCTACTAGGCTGCCATGGTGGTGGGGCTGTTGTCGTTTACCTCCACCATTAGGTTAAGGATATGGGGATGGGGATAGGTCAGGTTAAAATGTCACAAAGGTCACTATCTTTCTGGAGATTTAGCTCTTTTTACTTCTCAGATTGCCGTAAGCCCTTGTTTAATTTCCAGAGTTCTGCAGAAGTTACTTTTCATAAATTTTGCCAGCGTTCTCATTGCTTTTATGGAGGAGCAGGTTTTCCAAGATCTTTACTTAGCTATTCTAGAAGTGTTTACCCTGCTAGTTTGTTTTTAACTGAGTGATTTGCAAGGCTAACGAATTCTACAACTCCAGTGCCATCACATAGGACATAGGAGTCCATCGGAGAGGCTTCCCCAAGAGGCACTGCACCCTGTTGTAAATTTGTTGCTTTTTCCTTATTAATTTGTAGGCATTCTTTAAATACTCTAGTAAACAGTCCTTTGTCATTTTCATGTGTTGCAAAACTTCTACCAGTTTGTGGCTATTTTTTCTTCTCCTCCCTTTATGGTCTTTTAATGAAGTTCTCAGTTTTATAAGATTTGGAATATATCAGTATTTTCATTTATGATTTATACTTTTTGTTTTTTCATTAGTGGAGTTTCTCCTTACCCCAGTGTTATCTAGATATCCTTCTATTTTTTTTTTTCCCCTAAAAAGTTCCTACTGCTGCATTCCCATTTTCTACCTGGAGTTGATTTGTATGTGATAGGCTTTAGGAGTTCAATTTCACATTTTTCCATATGGATATTCGATTGCAGCAAACGTCACTTCTCACTATGCAGAGGTCTCTTCATAAACTCTGTTTTTTCTTGCTCAATTCTTCTTAACCTATGCCAGTAGCTCCTTGTTCTTTGTGAATGTCTTCAGTGGTCTGAGGCTTTTGCTCTTCTATTGAATTTATGGTTCAAATGGAGGAGAAAGAACATCTTCAGATATTGATTCTTCCAAATTATGAACATGATAACATATCCATTTATATAGATCTTCTTAACTCTTTCAGAATGGTTTTATCATTTCCTCTATAAATCTTATTCATCTGGAATTGATTTATTCCTAAGCTCTTTATATTTCTTAAGATATGGAAAAATGGTATTTAAAAAAATTAATTTCTAATTGTTGCAGATCTGTAAGGGCATAATTCCTTTTTCTGATCCTATGTATATTTTGTATATGGATTCTGTGTCCAGCATCCTATCTTTGTTTTTCTTGACTTACTGTGCCGGCAAGGCCCTCCACCTGAAAAGAAGTAGTGATAACAGGATACTTTACCCTGATCTAATGGAAATACTTTTAGCATTTTACCATTAAGTATAATGTTTTTTATAGGTTTTTGTTAGGTTCATGAAGTTCAGTTCCTTTCCTAGTTTTATGAGAATTTAGTTTTATTTTCTTATCACAAATGGATGTTTGATTTTATCATGATGCTAGAAAGGAAGTCCTAGTCATTAAAATTTTTTAAATTTTATTTTTCTCTTTCCTTTAGCAAAGAAGTTTGTAATCCTGATATTGGTGGCAAGATCATCATGTGTCCTCAGTGTGATCAACATTGTTCATTCTGGAATCTCAATATTACTTGCGAGTCCTCAAAGGTAATTTTTGTTACTCCAAACATTTGCAAAAAATGAAAGATTTTTTTTTTCTTCTAATAATTTTAGCACAGCCTAGAGTTATTTTTTTTTCTGTGAAATTCAGAAACGTAATTTTCAAATAAACTTCCAAACATTCTGAAAGGTAGCCATAGAATGTATGTGTTTATTCCTCTTTCACAAATAGGAACTGAGATGAAAAGCCTTATCTAAAATCCTCGGGTGGGTCAGTGAGGAACTGCAGAATTGACTACTGGAGTATTTGAAGTAATCAAAGCAGAAATCTCAAAACCAGCTTATCTCATGAATACTGTGTAATAGGTTTACTTATTATATGTATTTTCCTTAATTCAAGTGAGTAGAAACCTGATATTTGTACTTGTGTTTTTCCACTTTCAAGGTGTGCTGAGACTATGCTTGGTTTTTTAAAAACCCTGATAGTCAGATTTAGGCTTTATCTGTGAATATGCATAAGGAAGGCTTTGTATATAAATGAGAACAGATATTCACTTTGTCCCAAAACATTCCCACAAAACACATCTGGTTCCCTTAAACAGGCTGATAAGCTTGAGCTACATGACTTGTTACAATCCAGGAGGTTTAGGACAAGTATTGAGACTAGAGGTAGCTTACTGAAAGGCGTGCCGCAAACTCTAGCTGGAAAGAAAGATGGCCGTCTTGCTTTGGAGAATTTTCCTGACAACTTTCACCTACTGTTCTTGCATGTTATGATCTTTTCTCTATTCCTCTTGTTCCGCCGTGAAAGCTTAGGAATCTTGAAATGACTTCAGAATATTCTAACCTCTCTAAGTCTTATTTAAACCACATACATTCCTATTATTATGTCACTTAAAGTTTATATTTTGAAAGATTCTTGAATTTATTATCACTTTTGACACAACAACCCTGTGAGGTAGGCAGAACAGGTACTCCCTCCATTGTATAGATTAAAACACCGAGGGTCTGAGAGATTAAATAATTTGGTCAAGGCCACCCACCTAGTAACCGACAAAGCCAGAAATTGACAGTAAATCTGCATTTCTTGCCTTTACTGTGTTCCTCACCAGCTGACAGTAGTCGCAGCCAATTCACTCACAAATTGAGCACTACGTTTGAAAAATGTTCCGCTACTTAATTAAGATGATTGCAGGGTATTGTCGACACATGGATTTTTACTCTTAATTTATGAATTAAAGTAGATTTCATTGCCTTTCCCCCAGAAACCAACACAAATTCTAGACTATAAAAAAATCTCTCGTAAGTCCCATAAAGTAGAAAACTTGAAGCTAGCAGGAGGGAAGCTGTCTTCCAGTGAGGTTGACTCATAAAGGTCACTAGTTCATATTCCTGGACACTGCATTTAAGGCAAATGCCAATGATAATGCCGGAGGCAAACTATAGTCCACAAAGTACAACTGGAAATTTCATTTGCCTTAAGAAATTCTCTTTGAAACACCGCACCCCCATTTCTTCTCTCAGTTCTTCTTTTCTACTGACCCATCCTTAAACGTGTGACTTTCAAATATGTCCCTGTATACATTTCATTGTTTTGGAAAAGAATGAATCTTTTATTGACCCTAATTGCCTAAAGAATCCTTTGAATCTTGTTAGAGTGATTTATTCTTTCATATGCCTCCTTCCCTTTGTAAAAGAAGTACATTTTTAAAGTTTTTAAAAGGAGAAAAAGCAGCCTTCCCTGTCTTCCTGTTGGTTAATTTAATCATTTCTTCATTCATACATTTATATATTCATTTCTGCCTCTTTCTTTTGGAAAGAGATAGGGTATTCACTAATGGACATGAATGCTAAAAAGGTTAATAAATTAGAAATAGAAAATTATGATCAAGGAAACGAGGGAACAGTTATGGAAATAATGAGGATTAATGTTGTTTTTGTGATTGAGCATTAAATAAGGTTCTTAGCTCTTTGGCTGGAAAGATAGAAGGGAAATGTGGTAACTTAAAATATTCTGTTCTCGGAAATACGTTGTTATAAAATTTTGATTTTGTCCCTTTGCAGGAAGAAACACAACAAATGGTCACTTTTCTAGATTTTCATTGGTTCCTCTGCTTTAAAACATTATGCCCTACATATCCAACCAACTCTTTTCTTTCCTGTTCCATGTGATCAAAGCAGAATGCTGACTGGGCCTGCTCTTAACACAGCTGTGTTTCCCCATCTGTGCCCTCCTGCCAAGCAAGCTAAGCTAAGCTTTTTACCAAGAAAGCCCCTTACTTACCTTGTTCCCTGATTCCTGTTTATGAGGTACATAGAGAGGCCCGCCATCTTGTTCTTTCTGCTAAGTCCTCAATCCTCACAAATGTGGCAAAAATGGTAACTTCATCCAGACCACCTAACTCCATCTCGTAGGAGTGCAAGGCACATCCCTTATCTTGACCCAGGCAACTGGGGTGATCTGGGCATTAGCGGTAAACCTGCTTTTTTTGCTACTCCTATTTTTTTTTTTTCTTTCACGCTGATAGATAAGCTTCCACTGGCTTTTTCTCAACATGGTAGGGCAAAGAATTCATAGGTAGGGTTTTTTCTTTCTATAGTAGGTACTCAGGTATCAGGGCAAGTAGGGAGGGATCAGATAGAGAGGCTGGCAGTGATTTCTAGGAGTAGCATTGGACAGAATCTTCAGGAATAGCCTTATTATAACACATGGAACAGTTCTGCATAGGACTTTCCTTACAATAATTTTCACTGAGGGATAAGGCATAACATTAAATGGAGCTTTGGTTCCATAAGAGTCAGATTTGAAAGATTTGAAATATTGGTCCATGGAATGCCAAGACTAGAGGAATAGGTGGGGGGCATTGTTCCCCAGAGTGACCAGTCACTTATTCATTCTGTCTTCCTTGAGCTGATTTTTGAGAGGAATAGTTGGGTAACACTTGGGATTGTGCTTTCTGATCAGGGCCAGATAGAGGATTGAGGGGCATCTGTATGCTTTGGAAAACACATGTACAAGACAATGGTTGAGTGGATATTCTTTTAAGAAAATAACATATTTTCACATAAATGAAAGTTCACCAACTTTACATCAGTACATAAAGGGCAACCAAAAAAGTTACTTAAAACAAAGAGTTTTCCTTAGAAGCAACTTTGAATTTTCTTTAGCAATTGAAAAGTTTGGGTTGTTTTTTTTTTTTTAATCCTGTAGCTTCTTTTTGTACGCTGTCTTCTTTACTCTTCATATGATCTGTATGATCTGTCGTAAAGTTGATATTCTTCATGTCTGCCACTTTTTCCAATACCTTTATAGATTTTTTTAGAATATGTAAAAATGCTCACTAGTGAAAAATTAGTAATTAATTGAAAGATTTTCTGGGAATCCTGAAAGGGAGATAGGTTAGTTGTATACTAGCAAAGAAAATGAAATTTAGCAGAACTAGTGAATAAAGCCTTTGTACAGTTGTGTCATCTGTTCATTCATGGTTGTACCCATTGTAATGTCAGCAACAGCCCCTGTGCCTCCTTAAGCTCATGGAAGCCTCTGTCATTGATGGTAGAAAAGCCATCATTGGGTTTGGGGAAACAGAGCTCTCCTTGGACAGAGCCATCTCAGAATAAACCTTAGCCTTGTGCTCTTCTTAGCAAGAAAAGCAAGAATTCAGTAACTTACGCTTTGACCAGGTTGAGATGATGATAAGATGCAAATTGTAAATCCAAAAGTTGCTTGGAGTTCCTTGTATTTTTAGAGCTGTAGTACTTCAAGTTCGCAGTGACAGCTTATAAGAAGAGGCCAGTATTCAAAAGTCTGTTAGAGACTTTAAACCGAATGGGATCTTAACAGCTATGCCAATTTCTTTATCACGATATGGAAATATTCTATTGGAAAATACACTGTGGTAAATACAGCAAAGGCTGTTTGCTTTCAAAACAACAAGAAATCCCATCTGCAAGTATGTAGTAGATGTGGTGATTGTTAAACTAGGTATCAGCTTTAAGAGAAATTCAGACTGTAGAATACACAAAGCGTTGCGTATTTTCCGAATGCTAGTGAGTAGAAAACATTATTCAGTTATATGTCACTTTTTTATTTTCCAGAAATTGTGCATCTTTGACAGTTTTGGAACCCTAGTGTTTGCAGTATTTATGGGAATATGGGGTAAGTTACTTTATTTTTTTTTTTCAGTTTATTTTTGCATCTTAACATTAAAAAAAAAAAAAACAACCCTGAGATCATACAAGCAGCTAATTTAATACCATTTCACAGTTTGATATAAGCTATCAAAGTAACCCACTTTTAGGACCTTGGATTGCCTAAGCTTCAGCTCCCCTAGAACTCCATTTACAATCCTTAAGGCCATTGTACAAGTTACCGCCTTAAAAAAACTATTTCAAAGAGTGGTTGCTTAAAACACACATTTATTATTTCCCATGATTCTCTGCAGCAGCTGGGAGGTTCTCCAGTCGTGTGCTGGCTCAGCTGAGGTGTGCAGTGAGCCAGCATCTGCACTGCGGTAGATGGTCTGGCGGTCGCCAGGCTGGTTTCGTCTATGGGGCTCACCTGGGCTGGCTCGTCGTGCTCCACATGATATCTCATCCTCCAGTGAGCTAGTCCAGGATTCTTCACATGGTGGCTTTAGGCTTCCAAAGAGAAGCAAGAGAGGGCAAGCCCCAATGCACAGACATTTTTTGAGCCTGCATTTACCTCAAGTTTGTGAATGTCCCATCAGCCAAAGCAGCTCATGGCCAAGCCAACAATGTGAGGAGGTGGGAGACTACCCAGAGGCTTGGATACAGGGAAGCATGGTTCATTGGGAGCCATTATTGTAACAGTCCCCACACCTGTGATCCACCAGGACTTACATGGGGTTGGGACTCAGGGGAAGCCACACAGGATTTACAGGTGAACTTCCTTCTTTATATTCTTTTATATGAGTATTTATTAAGTATGTGTTACTCTTATAATAGTAAATAATAATAATTTCTGTTTAATAAGTAGAACAGATATAGTCCTGAAGAAAATAATTCTTATGCAGATGGTTTAACACTCTAGTAATATCATTTATTTTGAATAGCATTGTTGTAATGAGGCAATTATCATTTTCTCTAAATGCAGATACCATAGAAGGAAAAAATTCCATTTTCAAAAACAAATCCTTTCCAATTTTACTATGTAAGTTAAGGGGGAAATAGAGCTCAGGTTATAGATAGTTGGGGGCAGAAAGTGACTCAAGTCTCTCATTCTTGAGAAGACAGCACATGAACACATGCAGCTCACAGTGCTTTACATGTGTCCTGGAGAGCGTTTCTTTTGCAGGGGTTGTGCCTGTTCGAAGTCACCAGATAGACCACAGTTGATCCAATGTTCTGGACACTTTTTAGAGATTAGTTGCCACTGGGATAAAGCAAACTTTAAGATGGCCAAACTTATCTACAAAGTTACTGTCCTTCAGACATTTAGCTGTGTTCTGGCTAGAGACCAAACACTAGCTAATATTTGGCATATAGAAGAATGAAGACCAAATTCATGGATTAGAATCCTCCGTACTCCTCTATTGTAAAATATGTCATTATTCCCTCCGGTAAGAGCACAGGTACTGAGCACATGGGTGGTGCTCACTTTTACCTATTGTGCTAATAACCTTTGTCTCGGCACTGATTTGTAACGTATAAAATTCTAACACATCTGTTGAACTCCATATACTAATGGATGTCGACAGCCCTAATTTAGAAAAACTTTTTTTTTTTAAGATTTTATTTATTCACTTTAGAGAGAAAAAGAGAGCACGAGCAGGGGGAGGAGTAGAGGGGGAAGGACAAGCAGATTCCACAGTGTGCAGGGAACCCAATGCAGGGCTCGATCCCGTGACCCTGCGATCATGACCTGAGCCGAAATCAAGAGTCAGATACCACCCAGGTGCCCCAAAATACATTTTAAATAAAGCAAAAATATAAATTACTTTTGGCACTGGAACGACAAACCTCCCATCTCCTAGCTAACTCGCTTTCTGTGATCATTAACTATACCATGTTTATAGAACTGACTTAAGCATATTGAGCTGATTTTATGTCATCAGGCTTTAGAATGCAGAAAACATCGCAACACTGCTTGCAGCAGCATATGTGTATCTTCAAGGTTATGTATGTATGATGAAGTCTTTAAGTGTCTTATATTGCCTCTCCTGCTCCGTCTGCCCTATGAGAACCGCTGCCGTGAACCTTGTTACAGAAAATCAGAAGGTGCAGAACCGAAGAGGCGGGAGGATGATGTGAAGTCTTTATATCACCACTGTTCTTATTCTCGTAGCATCTCTTGTGTGCACACATCTGTTAGAGTATTTTTACTATGTTTCTGCTCCCTAGGAATTATAAAATGTGAGGGTCGAAAAGCTTTTGTAATAAATGTAGTACAAATCATATACTCATCTGAATAATGTCCACCCTTTGAGGCCCAGCCAGCCCACACGTTCATACTGACTCAAGTTCTAAACACCAACCCAAGGGTAAAGTGCCAGTTCTTAGCACATCCACTTCTCCTTACTGCTTGTTACTTCGTACCTACTTCTACTGGATTCTCCGTGGCTCCAGGCTCTTGGCTGCATGGCTGCATTGTTAATTTTCACCTTTGAGTTCTGGGTGGGGCCTAGTGATTTCCAGGAAAACACCAGACCCTTGGCTTATGGGGAGCTGGGGAATCGGGAAGGCAGTAGCCTTAGCCAGCTACACCCGGGGATCAGGAAATAGCTGCTGCCAGTTAGTTCCAGAACTGTACCGGTCCCGCTTCACCCACACCAGCAAAATAAGGCCGTTCCTGCAACCACCTCTACCTCCATTCAACTCAGTTCTGGTTTAAGTGACACACACAGGCATCTGATGGGACCCCTAGCTGCAAGAGAGTCTGGAAACATGTATTTTTTAAACCTAGTCTTTGGTTGGGAAGTCGGAATAAAGGGTGAGCAAGCTCAACTACCTCACTCAGCTTTGTGAGTCAAGAGGTCTGAATGGTTTCAAGGCCCAGCCGAATGGCTCGGCTCTCCAGCAGCAGACCTCCAGCAGCTGGAACACTACCGTGTGCTAGGGGGCGCCCCTGTCCTTGGGCAGTGCTGGCTATAACCACCAATGCTGTATGGCTGGCTTCTTCGTGTGATGCCTCCTTCCTTCACATGTCATGATACCGTGATTGAGAGGACAAGCTGTGCTGGATTCCCAAGATCCTCGGCCGCTTTCCCTCTTCTCTCATTACATGTTGACATAAGAGTCGTAACTGTGTCTCTCAAATCAACCTGAGCCTCGCAATGTGTGGTTTGCCAGAGAACGTAAGTGCAGTGCTCCCCTCCAGAGGGAGAAAGATCGAAAGGCACAGAACAGGAAATTCCTGTCTGACATGGCACATAGTCACCTGAGGTCCTGGTGCCCTCAGTCTGGGACACAGCAATGTGAGTCAGCAGTGATGTCGTCCAGGAGCACTCGAAAACCACGCATGGTTATAATACAAGACCAGGGTCTTCCCTGGACCCTGCAAAGTAAAATGCAAGGGTTTCGTAGACGGCACCTTCCGGCGTCCCATGACAGCCTAGCAGCAGGCAGCCTGAGGAAGTACCACGTGGTGAGTCAGCACAGCTTGGGCTCTGGGGCCAAGAACGCCTGGCCTCCCACACTGTCACCTCGGGCAGGTATTTTAACCTTTCTGTGCCTCTCTCTCTGTGTCTAAAATGAGGGGACTAATAGCAATTGCCACCGAGGGGTGGGAGGGCTTTTACATAGATGATGTCATTAAGCTCACAACAGCCCTGTGAGGTGGGTCCTACTGCCCCTGTTCTACAGAACGGGAAACGGGGGCTCAGAAAGTTGGAACAGGTTTACTGGTAGTCACACATTGAATAATTGTCAGAGCCAGGATTTGACCTCGATACCAACATCCAACTTATTCCTACTCTCACTCATCGTTCCTGGAAAATTAGTAAAGTCAAAGCAAACCCTTCTGGGAAGTGAGTGCTTTACCCATTTCAGCTGCCTTCACCACTGGGGCATGCTGAGTTCCTGCCACTCACAGCCCCGCCCCGAGCCAGGATTGCCTCCTGCGTCTCTGACTGCCCCCCCATGCGGTCTGCAGGACGTCGGCCGGCCTCTCTCTGCTGTCTCCTCCAGCGGTTCTCAACTCGGACTGATAGTAGACCTTTAAAGCAAAAACAAAACACGGTGCCCATGCCTCATTCTAGTCCAATAAAGTCAGAAACTCAGGGGTGGTGCCTGGGTTCAGTGTTTTGTTTTTAAAGCTCCCAGATGCTTTTCATGTGCAGCCCAGGTGAGAGCTACCCCTCTACACCTCATTTAGTGATCTCGTCCCCTTCATGGCCTCAGTCACTGCTTTACAAAGTTTCCGGCTCAGCCTAGATCTTTCTCCGGAGTTCTAGACATTTACCTACCATTGGACGTCTCCCCTGTGGCCCAGAGGCACCTGATTAGAACCAAGCCTGTTGGCTTCACTCCTCTTACTGCCCTTCTTATTGTGGATAATGGCATTAGAATTTAGGGCATCACTTAAGCCAGAAACCTGGTTGGCATCCTAGACTTCTTCCTGCCCTTCACACGCCTCACACCTGCATCTAAGCGTCCTACCTGCCAACCATACTGTCTTCTCTCTCCTCCCACCCAAGCAGGCCTCGTCACGTACCTGCTGGCGGGTGTCCCTGCCTGTAGTCTCTCTAGAACACCTGCAGTGTTTACGAGAAGGTAACTTCAGGCATAGTGTCCTTTGTGATGTGCCCCTGCCATCTCTCCTCCGGCTGCCCCACCCTCCTCATGACACTGGGCACTCACTTCCAGATATTTGCTGTTTCTGGAAAGTATCTGACTCTCTGGCTTCCTTGCCTTTGCATGTGCTGCTCCCTCAGGGGACGTGGCCTTAACGTCCCACCTTCACCTGATCAACTCTAACTCCGTCATCTGCAGGGGTCCCCTCCTCCAGGACAGCCACACGCTGGTCACATGCTGTGGCTCTGCGGGCCCAGAGCCACCTCTGCTTACTTTGATCGTAACCGCATCACCAGAGTTCCTACACACCTAGTGGCTCCTTGAAGCAGGGCCTGTGTCTTTTCCCTCTTTATTCTTGGCACATAAAAATACTTGTGTGTGGACCAGTAGGAAAGCCAGGATTTCCATAGAGGAAGGGCATAGGGGTACCAGGCTGACTTAAAGAAGGGTCTAAGGGATTTACCCTGAATCTACATTTTCAATCAACATTGAATGTTGTTTCTACTTATTATTTTAAGTTACAAGCTTTGAAAGATAGTAAAGATTCCTAAAAATTATTTTGTTCATACTTCACACAGGGTTGAGGAAAATATCATATTTCCATATTTAACTTAGGGTGTCTTGGGTGGTGGTAAGTAGAGATTTGGGGACTACTAAAGTGCCCCCCTCAAGCCTTTAAGAAAGAAGAGAAGGGGGGGGGGTAAGGACAAACAGGCTGAAGGATGGATGGACCAAAAATTGTTTTTGAATTATGGTAATTTGTGTTTTTTAGTTGGCAATAAAGTGCTAGTAGCAGACGGATGCCTTAGCCTTAGACACACTCACCTGCCTCCTGACCGTCATGTTATTACCCTTCCCGTGGCTGTAGTCTGTTTTCACAGGTTGAATAAATTAGCAACATCGCCTTTAAACGAATTAACTTCTCTCTTGTAAACATTAGTATCACCTATAAGTTAGGCTTTACTGACTGTATATAAAAGCACTGTGGGTAATTATAATAATTCATACAGATTTCTGAAACGTCAGTCACCACTGATGAACCACGTGCTCCTGTTCTCTCTCTGTTAGTCACCTTGTTTTTGGAGTTTTGGAAGCGGCGCCAGGCAGAACTTGAGTATGAATGGGACACCGTGGAATTACAGCAGGAAGAGCAGCCCCGGCCCGAGTATGAGGCCCAGTGTACCCACGTGGTGATCAACGAGATTACTCAGGTAAAGAGAACGCTATGGAGATGCGATTTGGTCTGTTTATACAGTGGTTCTCAACCGTGGTGGCACATCTCATCCCCTGGGGACCTTGAAAAGCCTTGGGTCCCATCACTATATACTCTGGTGGTATACAGTGGCCTGGGGTATATCCTGGGCACAGGGATATTTTAAAGCTTCTCGGGGGATTCTAATATGCAGCCAAGGTGAAGAAGTATTGCTTAGAACAGTGGGCATAGGAGATAAATGTGACACCTTCTTTTATAATAAAAGTAAAATTGGGGGGAAAATGAGACTCCAACATAAAACATAGAAGAAAAGATGCGTTGGTCTGTGTCCTTTCTTTCATGTCGATAAAAAATGCAAAACAAAAAATAGACCCTATGACATAGTTGTACAAGGAAGGACGCATTGGATTTTATAGTTGATTCTCAATTTTTCACATGCCCCTCATCGTTACGACCCCTTCTTCATCCCAGAGGAGCTGCCCTTAGTGTTCCCCGAAGGCTTAGTGACTGCTCCACCTTCTGGTTGGGATGCGCACCAGATTGTGCGGCGTTTATCCAAAAGTTGAAGAAAGGCTCGAGGAAGAAGGGAAACATTCGTTAGGTCCACCTATGTTTAGGCCTGTGCTAGGCATTTTATATAACTGGAAAGGTAAATTTGCTTCTGCTACCACTGCTGCAAAAATAGAAAAAAATAAAACTATACATCTCTCTGTATAGATATTCCAAAGCCAGTGAAAGATAATTTTTGAATCATCTGCATTATTGCTCCTTTCCATCAACACAGAAAATTTGGAGCTGATGGTACTTGCAGTCGTCAGCATAAGGACAGTCAATTCTGAATACGAATAATTCTTGGAAAGAAAATGCTTTTACCAAGAGCATGGGAAATGTCCCCAAGTATAGATTTTATAAATTGAATCACAGATTTATAGAATGCCAACACTAAAAGGGACTGGAGGGAGCAGTTCAACCTCCTCATTTTATAAATGGAAAAAAATGAGGTTCAATTATCAACAGAAGGTGACATTTGTCTTTTACAATGTAACAAGCTTCAAATAATTCCCATTATGAATTGTTCTCACTGTTTACTGTGCAAGATGATGAGGTCAAACCATGTGTTGTTGAGAGACTATACATTCAGAAATGAAAGCAGAAACTTAGATAAAATTAGGTGTTGAGGGGCGCCTGAGTGGCGCAGTCATTAAGCGTCTGCCTTCAGCTCAGGGCGTGATCCCGGCGTTCCGGGATCGAGCCCCACATCAGGCTCCTCCGCTATGAGCCTGCTTCTTCCTCTCCCACTCCCCCTGCTTGTGTTCCCTCTCTCGCTGGCTGTCTCTCTCTCTGTCGAATAAATAAAATCTTTAAAAAAAAAAATTAGGTGTTGAAAACACCTTTTAAATGCTGGGAAAAAAGCTTATGGAATATTGGCAATATAGAAAAAGTACTGAAGAAAAGACAATGTGGTAATTTAAAATTGCCAATAAGTTAAATTTCCATTGAAACATGGCTTGTTAAAAGATTGAAGATGAAGGTTCGTTTTTCTTTATTTTTTTCCCTCATGTTCCTTTCGTTGCTCACGCGGCCTCCGTTGCTTAGAGAGCCTGTAGTGTGGTAATGAAGTGTGGGGAAGGAGACTGCCTGCAAATCCAAGCACAGCAACTCACTAGCTCAGTGATCTTCGGCAAATGAGTCAACTCCTCTGTGCCATAGTTTCCTCAACTATAAAAACGGGAATAATGGAGTTGCTTCCTCACGTGGCTGTGGTCAGGGTTAATTGAGTCAGTGTGCAGAGCCTACTTAGAATAGTACCTGGCACAGAGTAAATGTTGCGTCAGTATTTATAGCTATTACCACGCTACAGCTGCTCGTATAATCCAGGTAAATCTTGAGAAGTATTGATCTCTTTAAACTTAAATATATTCGTATGGGCCATGGAAACGCTAAAAACTCATAGCTCTACCAAATTAATATATAAAGCTCAACCAAGAAACACATAGTGGATACCTCGTATTTGCAGACACCCGTGGAGCTTACTGTCACTGTCGCCGTGTCCAACGTCAAAGACGAGCTCAGGAACGTATCTCTACAGCTTAGCATTGTCAAGTGCCCAGGCTCCCGAGCTAAGGTCATGGCAGATAAACAGTTCCTTATTCATGCTTGCATTTTCAAAACACCATTAAAGTGAGCACTGCAGATGCCTTGTTGTGCGTATATTTGAATTAACAACAGCAACAACAACAACAAAATGCAGTTATGAGGAAGGGGGGGGCTATGTTTGAAAACTAATTAAAAAAAAAAAATTAAGCCTAGGATTTAGAGACCAATCAGGGGAAAAAGATCATTTCACCAGAGTACTCATTTGATGGACTAAACCTTTTTTTTTTTTTTTTAAGGAACAAGAGCGTGTTCCCTTCACTACCTGGGGAAAATGTGTCCGTATAACCCTCTGTGCAAGTGCTGTCTTATTCTGGGTAAGTCTGTCATGGACGTTTTCATATGTAATTGTAAATATCCAGGAAGCTCAAGGGAAGCTGGAAACTATGTGGTCTCATAGAATTGTTTCCAGAGAACCACTCAGCCACCGCATGGAACAGCTCTTAGTGTTTCTCTCCTCACCATGGCTCTTCCGGTTCCTTTCACCTCATCTGTTTAAATCAGATGAGTGGGTCTGGATTTTCCAGCTTCTGCTGAAGAGACCAAATGGGAGGCATTAAGAATTGTAGAATTTTTCAACAGTAACAACTAAAATATAATGCCTAGGAATAGCCTTAAAAAGATAATAGGAACTATCAAAGAAAACATAAAAACTACTGAAAGATATAAAAGAAGACTGAAACAAATGATTGTAGATAAAAGATAATATCTTTAAAATATCAGTACTTATAAAATTAATTTTGGGTTTATTATTAATAAAGTCATATTAGTAATATAATAATTAGTAATACGTTGAGAGTTTTATTGGCTCAAGAATAGCCAAATTAGAAAAGAGGACATGAAGCCCAGATATGGGGCCTCATATCCATAATAATTTAATAAATGAGATGGGGAGACATTATAACTTAGTGGGATAAGTAAAGATTATTTAATAAATAGCAATGGAGCACTTGTTAGCTCTTTGGGAAGAAAATTAAGATTAAAACCATACTATGAACATATATTGTAATTCCAGAAATATCTGAAAGGTAACACCACAAACTAGAAATAAATACTGATGAATATGTAATCTCTAGATATAAAAAGACTTTCTAAACATGACAGCAATGGAAGAAGTTTCAGAGGAAAATCTTTAAAGATTTCCACACATCAGTAGCATTCTAAGCTTAAACAAAACAGAAGAAATTTTTGGTAACAACTAGGGCAAAAGGCTAATACCTTCAATACTAAGAAGTCCAGATCACTTCTAAGGTAACACCAAAAATCTCAAGAGCTAAGGAGGCAGAGAATAGGAATACCCTTTCACAAAAGAAAAAATACCGTGGCAAATGTCAGATCTCAATATTAATTAAATCAATGAGCGTTTTTTTTAATTTAATGTTTTTTTTTATGTTAGTCACCATACAGTACATCCCTGGTTTATGATGTAAAGGTCGATGATTCATTAGTTGCGTATAACACCCAGTGCACCATGCAATATGTGCCCTCCTTACTACCCATCACCGGCCTATCCCATTCCCCCACCCCCCTCCCCTCTGAAGCCCTCAGTTTGTTTCTCAGAGTCCATAGTCTCTCCTGCTTCATTCCCCCTTCTGATTACCCCCCTTTCTTTATCCCTTTCTTCCCCTACCGATCTTCCTAGTTCTTATGTTCCATAGATGAGAGAAATCATATGATCGTTGTCTTTCTCTGCTTGACTTATTTCACTTAGCATTATCTCCTCCAGTGCCGTCCATGTTGCAGCAAATGTTGAGAACTCATTCTTTCTGATAGCTGAGTAATATTCGATTGTATATATGGACCACAACTTCTTAATCCAGTCATCTGTTGAAGGGCATCTCGGTTCCTTCCACGATTTAGCTATTGTGGGCAATGCTGCTATGAATATTGGGGTGCATATGGCCCTTCTCTTCACTACGTCTGTATCTTTGGGGTAAATATCCAGTAGTGCAATGGCTGGGTCATAGGGTAGCTTTTTAAGGGACCTCCACACTGTTTTCCAGAGTGGCTGTACCAACTTGCATTCCCACCAACAATGTAGGAGGGATCCCCTTTCTCCACATCTCTCCAGCAATTGTTTCTTGCCTTGTCAATTTTTGCCATTCTAACTGGCGTAAGTTGGTATCTTAGTGTGGTTTTGATTTGAATTTCCCTGATGGCTAATGATTTTGAACATTTTTTCATGTGTCTGTTAGCCATTTGTATGTCATCATTGGAAAAGTGTCTGTTCATATCTTCTGCCCATTTTATGATTTATTTGTTTCTCGCATATTGAGTTTGAGAAGTTCTTTGTAGATCTTGGATACCAGTCTTTTATCTGTAGCATCATTTGCAAATATATTCTCCCATTCCGTGGGCTGCCTCTTAGTTTTTTTGACTGTTTCCTTGGCTGTGCAGAAGCTTTTGATCTTGATGAAGTCCCACAAGTTCATTTTATCTTTTGTTTCTCTTGCCTTTGGAGATGTGTCATGAAAAAGGTT
This sequence comes from Ursus arctos, assembly GCF_023065955.2. Taxonomy (NCBI): domain Eukaryota; kingdom Metazoa; phylum Chordata; class Mammalia; order Carnivora; family Ursidae; genus Ursus; species Ursus arctos. Next base: position 36,443,053 of record NW_026622941.1, read on the forward strand.
GCTTTGGCCGATGTCGTAGAGAGTGCTGCCTATGTTCTCCTCTAGGATTTTGATGGATTCCTGTCTCACATAGAGGTCTTTCGTCCATTTGGAGTTTATCTTTGTGTATGGTGTGAGAGAGTGGTCAAGTTTCATTCTTTTGCATGTAGCTGTCCAATTTTCCCAGCACCATTTATTGAAGAGACTGTCTTTTTTCCACTGGATGTTTTTTCCTGCTTTATCAAAGATTAATTGCCCAAAGAGCCGAGGGTCCATTTCTGGGTTCTCTATTCTGTTCCATTGGTCTATGTGTTTGTTTTTGTGCCAGTACCATGCTGTCTTTGTGATCACAGCTTTGTAGTACAGCTCGAAATCCCCACTGTGGGGACAGTGATGCCCCCAATTTTTCCTTTTCAACAGTTCCTTGGCAATTCGGGGCCTTTTCTGGTTCCAAGGACTATTTGTTCCAGTTCTTTGAAAAATATCATTGGTATTTTGATCGGGATAGCACTGAAAGTGTAGATTGCTCTGGGTAGCATGGACATTTTAACTATGTTAATTCTTCCGATCCATGAGCATGGAATATTTTTCCATCTTTTGTGTCTTCCTCAATGTCTTTCAAGAGTGATTTATAGTTTCTAGAATATAGGTCCTTTACGTCTCTGGTTAAGTTAATTCCAAGGTAACGTATGGTTTTTGGTGCTATTGTAAATGGGATGGATTCCCTAATTTCTCTTTCTTCAGTCTCATTTTTCGTGTATAGAAATGCAACTGATTTCTGAGCATTGATGTTGTATCCCGCCACATTACTGAATTGTTCTATAACTTCTAATAGTTTGGGCGTGGATTCTTTTGGGTTTTCCATATAGAGTATCATGTCATCTGCGAAGAGAGACATTTTGACTTCTTCTTTGCCAATTTGAATACCTTTTTTCCCTTTTTGTTGTCTGATTGCTGTTGCAAGGACTTCTAGTACTATGTTGAATAATAGTGGCGAGAGTGGGCATCCTTGTCGTGTTCCTGATCTTAAGGGAAAGGCTTCCAGCTTTTCCCCATTGAGGATGATATTTGCTGTAGGCTTTTCATAGATGGTTTTTATGAGATTGAGGAATGTACCCTCTATCCCTACACTCTGAAGGGTTTTAATCAGGAAAGGATGCTATATTTTGTCCAATGCTTTTTATGCATCTATAGAGAGAATCATATGATTTTTGAATTTTTCTTTCTGGATAAAATCTAAGACACTGATAGATTTGTGAATGTTGAACCACCCTTGCATCCCAGGGATGAATCCCACTTGGTCATGATGGATAATCCTTTTAATGTACTGTTGGATTCTGTTAGCCAGGATCTTGTTGAGGATTTTGGCGTCCACATTCATTAGGGAAATCAGTCTGTAATTCTCCTTTTTGATGGGGTCTTTGCCTGGTTTGGGGATCAAGGTAATATTGGCCTCATAGAATGAGTTTGGTAGTTTTCCTTCTGTTTCTATTTTTTGAAATAGCTTTAGGAGAATAGGTATAATTTCTTCTTTGAATGTTTGGTAGAATTCCCAAGGAAAACCATCCAGGCCTGGAGTTTTGTTATTTGGAAGGTTGTTTATCACTGACTCAATCTCTTCATAATTAATTGGCCTGTTTAAAAAATCAATTTCTTCCTGTTTCAGTCTTGGTAGTTTATAGCTTTCCAGGAAGGCCTCCATCTCTTCCAGATTCCTTCCAGATTCCTTAATTTATTGGCATAAAGCTGTTGATAAAAGTTTCTAATAATCCTTCCAATTTCATTGGTGTTGGTTCTGATCTCTCCTTTTTTATTCATAATTTTATTAACCTGGGTCCTTTCTCTATTCTTTTAGATAAGTCTTGCCAGTGGTCTGTCAATTTTATTGATTCTCTCAAAGAACCAGCTTCTAGTTCTGTTGATCTGCTCTACTGTACTCCTGGTTTCTAATTCATTGATTTCTGCTCTAATTTTGGTCAACTGCTTCCTTGTGCGTGGATTAGGCCTGTCCCTCTGTTGCTGTTCCAGCTTCTTGAGGTGAGAATATAAAAACTGCATTTTAGATTTTTCTATTCTTTTCAGTGAGGCTTGGATGGCTGAGTATTTCCCCCTTACTGCCTTTGCAGTATCCCATAGGTTTTGGACCGTTGTGTTTTCATTCTCGTTAGTCTCCATAAATTGTTTAAATTGATTTTTGATTTTCTGGTTTATCGAATCATTCCTGAGCAGGATGGTTCTTAGTCTCCAAGTGTTTGAGTTTCTTCCAAATTTTTCCTTGTGGTTGAGTTCCACTTTCAAAGTGTTGTGGTCTGAGAATATGCAGGGAATAATTTCAGTCTTTTGGTATTGGTTGAGACCTGTTTTGTGTCCCAGAACATGGTCTATTCTTGAGAATGTTCCATGGGCATTAGAATAGAATGAGTATTCTTTGGTTCTGGGGTGTAGTGTTCTATATATATATCTATGAGGTCCACCTCGTCGAGTATGGCATTCAAAGCCCTTGTTTCTTTGTCTATTTTTTATGGGTGTTCTGTCTATTTCTGATAGTGGAGTGTTGTCCCCTACTATTAATGTATTTTTATCTATATGTCTCTTTATTCTGGTTAAGAGTTGGCTTGTGTATCTTGCTGCTCCCCTGTTGGGGGCATATATATTTATAATTGTCATATCCACTTGTTGGATACATCCTTTAAGAATAATATAGTGCCCTTCTGTGTCTCTAACTATAGTCTTTAAAATCCAATCTGCCTGATATGAGAATTGCTACCCCAGCTTTCTTTTGAGGTCCATTTGCGTGAAAGATGGTATTCCATCCCTTTAATTTCAGTCTGAATGTATCTTTAGGTTCAAAATGAGTCTCTTGTGACAGCAAATGGATGGGTCATTTCTTTTTATCCAATCTGCAACCCTGTGGCGTTTTATGGGAGCATTTAGGCCATTTACATTGAGTCTGAATATTGAGAGATATGATTTTAATGATGCCATGTTGCCAGTAAAGTCTTTGTTTATATCGATTGTGACTTTCTGTTCTGTATAGAACCTTTTTACCTTTATAGAACCCCCCCTTAATATCTCCTGTAGGGCTGGTTTCGTGGTTACGAAATTGGTCAATGACTGGCGATTCTGGAAGGTCTTTATTTCTCCATCAATTCTGAATGACAGCCTTGCTGGATAAAGGATCCTTGGCTGCATGTTTTTCTCTGAAAGAGCTTTAAAAATGCCCCCCCCCCAACCCTTTCTCTCATTCCAGGTCTGTGTAGACATGTCTGATGTAATTCTGATAACTTTGCCTTGGTACATGAGAAATTTCTTTGCCCTGGCCGCTTTCAATACTGTATCCTTGGATCTTATATTTGCGAATTTGCACTATGACGTGACGTGGCATAGGTTTGTCGTGGTTGAGCTTGGGAGGGGTCCTCTGCCTCTTGGACATGAATGTTTGTTTCCCTTGCTGGATTAGGGAAGTTTTCAGCTACAATTTGTTCAAATATCTCTTCTAGACCTCTGTTTTTCTCCACCCCTTTGGGGATGCCGATGATTCTGACATTGGAACTTTTCTTTGAGTCCGTAATCTCCCGTAACCTACATTCTTGAGCGTGGATTTTTTTAAGTCCAGATTCTCTTTTAGCTTTGTCTTCTACTAACCCATCCTCCAGTTCGCTGATACGTTCTTCTGCCTCATTCACCCTGGCCATCAGAGCCTCTAGTTTTGACTGCATTTGGCTCATAGAATTTTTAATTTCTGCCAAATTCGCTCTCATTTCTGCCCTTAGAGATTCTATATTCTCATTAACATTTTCATTAATACTTTTTTCAAGTCTACACATCATTTTGACCATTGTTACTCTGAATTCCATTTCTGATAATTTGGTTATATCCGTATCCATTAGTTCTGTGGCAGAGGCCACCGACTCATTGTCTTTTCTTTGCTGGGGGGGGATTTCTCCTTCTCATCATTCTGATGAGGAGAGGTTGCGGGGTTGTCCAGAGCCCAAATTATTGACCGGGACCCAGGCCGTGTGCCTTTGTTTTATAGGGGTCTTAGGGATGTGGGCTTCTTGAGTTTTCAGCCTGCCTTTTGGGGGAGGGGCCTGCCACGCCGATACTCAGGCAACCCTGTTTGGGTAGAGTCTCCGTGTCCCCTGCGAGGGGGGATGGAGGTGGGCACACTGTGAGCCGGTTTTTCCAGGCTTTTGTTCTCTGGCGGCTTTCCCTGGCGGTTTGCTGTGCCTCTTCTGAGAGTCAGAGCAGCAGTGGCCGAATCTCAGCCTCTGTCTCAGAACAGAGGGATCGCGGACCGTTCTCCACTGATGTTCTGGCCACTTTAACTCCGTTACTGTTGGTGCTGCTCAACCCTGCAGCATCCCGGGATGTGCGCCCCACACTCGGCGTCCCAGCCGTCACTTCCAGGGCCGGCGTGTCTCTGTCCTTTGTTTCTAACACTGCAAGCCGCCCCCGTGCACTCCGGAGCTCCCAGTCTCAGTCTGGTTCCAGTGAGCTCACCGGAGCTCCGGTTTACAGTCTGGTCACACGTTCCCCGGCTCACGGTCTCAGTCTGCTCTCTCGCGGGTGCCGTCCGCGAGTCCGCCCGCTCCCCCGTGCAGGTGGCTACCGCTTCCCGGCACCCGAACACGGGGGCTCCCTCCCCCTTCCGTTTATCTTCCTATATCTGTGCGAGGTTTCATGGCTCCCCGCTTCGTACCTCAATACTCAGCGCTGGAGATGTTCATTTGTAGAGATCCAGATGTATCTTCCTGCGTCTCAGGCTGATTCCGTGGATGTTCAGGCTGGTCTGGTACCTATCCAACTCGACTCAGGGGACCGGCTGAAAAAGGGGTCCCCTACTCCTCCGCCATCTTAAAATCAGTGAGCATTTAAATGAGATACAGTGTTTCACCTCTCAGGTGAGAAGGCTCAGTGTTTGTGAAGATAAAGTGCAGTGATCAGCTACTCTCATACCTAGGCTCTGAGAACTTCAAGCTGCCCTGGCCTTCTTAGAAAGCAGTTTGGTAGTAAGTATCACAAGTCAAAAATATTCATGTGCATTAATCTAATTCAGCTTTTAAAAACCTTTAATAAGGAAATATTTCAAAATGGTAAGAAAAATCAGTAAAGATTTAGTCACATATTTATTTATTACAAATATATACACTTATTTATGTTATTTATTTGTATACATTATTATATATAAAAACATCTCAGCCAAAATATCCTACTTCTAATCCTTCATACAGTAGAATATGGAATAGCCATGAGAAAGTATGTCCATGAAAATATTTTATGACATGTAAAAATGTTATGGTTATGGTAGGCTTAAGGAAAGGATAAAATATATAAAATGATCTTTAATATGCATTTGAATCTTTAATATTCTGAAGGAATTATGCCTACATATAAATAGTACATCCATTTATTTTATTTTTTATTTATTTTGATAGGAACCATTCAATTATAGGTGATGGAAAATCAGTCTCCAGCTGGTTTAAACAACAACAACAAATTAGGGTGGGTGGCATTTATTGGTTCCCGTAACTAAAAATCCAAGGTCTGAGGTATGCCTTCCATGAAGGATAGATAACTGCAGCCCAGATGAGATCATGGGGTGTATATTTTGTTCTGCCTTCATTCTGTGTCCAGTGGTTTCCCCACTTGGTGATTGTAGGCACTACCTTATGGTCTCAAAATGGCTGCAGGATTCCAGATCTCACATCACATGCAAGCCAACAGAGGTTTCTGTTAGCAGCTTCGTCTGACAGAGCAAGCTTCTCTTTCCCATAGACACTAGTGGATCTCTTCTCACATCCCACTGGCTCTTACTTAGTTATTTGTCAGTCCTTGAACCAGTTGCTGAGGCCAACAGGATGAGATACCTATTTGTCTCAAACCAGTCAGGATATACCTGTAAAGCCGAGGGAGCAAGGGGACAATCCAGCCCAAACCATAGGACTGAAAATTAAGGAGAGGTTATTCCCCCAAAGCAAAATCCGGGTCTGCTTCTAAGACTGGGAACAGATCCAAGGCAGCAAAAGCAACCAGTGTCCACCATGGAGTAATTTCAAATGTTCTGTAATCATAAAGTTATAATCAGAAAAGGTTCATAAGGAGCTTGAGAATGAAAATCCTCCTGTGAAGAAATATTGAACTATCAAGTGCCCTAAAGAAGTATGGAAGCATATCAAGTTTGTAAAAGCTCTGAAATGAGTTAGAATTCATTTCCTAACCCATGTAGGAGGCAGTGCCATGTAGATGCTAGACTCTGGAGTCTCCGAATATCTCAGTTCTTTCAGTTACTAGTTGCTTAATTTGGGTCAAAGTCTTATTCTCTGTGGGGGTTTTTTCCACTGTTAAGGATACCATACTACCTATCTCACAGGACTGTTGTTGAGGATTTTAAAAATACTATGTGTGAAGGGGCGCCTGGGTGGCACAGCGGTTAAGCGTCTGCCTTCGGCTCAGGGCGTGATCCCGGCGTTATGGGATCGAGCCCCACATCAGGCTCTTCTGCTATGAGCCTGCTTCTTCCTCTCCCACTCCCCCTGCTTGTGTTCCCTCTCTCGCTGGCTGTCTCTCTCTCTGTTGAATAAATAAATAAAATCTTTAAAAAAAAAAATACTATGTGTGCTGAGGTGAAGAGTAAGCATTTAAAGAATCTCAACTATTATAATTAAAAAATTATTATGGAGATTTTTAAAAAAATATATGCAATTTAAATGGCCTATATTATGCACAGAGAGGAAGGCTGGGTACACCTTCGCTAATACGTTTTTCTCGGCCTTGGCTAATTTTCACATGTACTCACACACACAAACATGTCATTCCTTTCACAAGTATTAAGGCCTAACTGTGAAGGGAAGGAGATAATGAGAGAGATTAGAAGAGGAAATATCATGCCTTCTCTACAACCTGATGGCTTTAAAAGTAAGAAAAACATCTTGTTAACACTTCAGTCGCCATATTCACAGCTACCATTTATATGATACTTTTCCTGTGTGTGGGCCTTAATGTTCTAAGTGTTTTTATCTGGAGTAACTCATTAAATCCTCACAACAATCCTGTAAGTTAGTTCCCATTAGGATCCCTCACTATAGGGGCAAAGAAATTGAAGCCCCAAAGGTTAAGTAATTTGCACAAGGTGCCACAGTGTGAGCAGAGCTGGGATTCAAATGCAGGAACCTGGCTCCAGGAGCCCACCTGTAACCCCTCTGGTTACTGCTCTCCACAGGTGAAAACCCGCCTCCCTCTGTTGCTGCAAATAACATGACATGCTTTGCTTGGCCCTGAAATGCACATTCTTTGTAGCTTTTCTCCCTGGTAACAGTCATCGCGAGCAGTCAGACACATCGAATGCATGCTTTGGAGTAAGTCCAAGAAAGTAGATGTAGGGAAAACAATTTAAAAGGGGGACCTTCAGTGTGCATTATTCAGGGGCCAGAGAAAACCTGCCTAGTGAGGAAATGACACCCTACCGCCCACGTACAAATTGGGCTTCAGGTGCGCCCCCACGGACACGGCGTCTGTGCAGTCAAAAATACGGCAGATGAGTGAAATGCATCTTGTGCAAATGCAGGTATGAATAACTGCCAACTTCAGATCTTAGATCTTAAGGGTGAAAAGTGTGTGAAACTTTCATCAGCTGAGACCTGCTATCCTTTCCAAATTCCCTCCAGGCACGTCTGCAGCCTCCCTGGTCCTGTTCAGAATCTCACCTCGTGGCAGGTGACTAAGACAGAAGCTAGCACCTACTGACCCTTGAACCAGTGCTAGGTTCTCTGTTGGAAGGAAACATATCCCCTTAATGGACTATAACTGAGCAAAAACGTTAATGAATACCGTAAAGAACGCCGTGATTGTGAGAGAGAGGTGTCCGCTGGTTCTGCTCTTCCACTTCTCCTCATCTGAAGATTTTTTTTTTTTTTTAATCTTCTTTTTTAGAGCCGGTTGGTGTTTGGAGACAAACTGCATAGAAAGTACGGACTTCCCATGTGCCGCTCCCTCCCTGTGCAGTTTCTCCCATTGCTCACATTTTCCCTCGGTGAATACACTCTCTTTTGACCTTCATCATTCCTGTCCCTTTTTTTTTTTTTTTTTGAAATTTAACATGCTTGATTTCCACCTCTCTCGTGGTCGTTGTGTGAGAGCCCCATCACTTCCCACATGCACCTTGTCCGTTCACACAGGGGGTTCATTTTTAAGTGTAAAACTTCTAGTGAATCTCATGTTGCTGTGTTCATTTTGCTTCCAGATCCTATTGATCATTGCCTCCGTTATTGGGATCATTGTCTACAGGCTGTCAGTGTTCATTGTATTTTCTACCAAACTTCCCGAGACCTTGAATGGGACAGTCTCAATCCAGAAGTACCTGACTCCGCAGACAGCCACGTCTATCACAGCTTCCCTCATCAGCTTTGTCATCATCATGATTCTCAACATCATATATGAAAAAGTTGCCATCATGATTACTAATTTTGGTAACGTCCTATTATAGCTTAGGTCATTTGTAAGACATTTTTAGAGCCCAGTGAAAAATAGAGTCTGTCTCTCTTAGGCATTTCAATTTCAGCATGTTACAACTTTTAGAAAATTTCAAGTGTAAACATATTTTTTCTAACCTGTGTGGGAAATGAATTAGCTACAGCTTTGCATTCACAAAGGGGACAAAGCAAAGACAATCATTATAATGTCCAAGCTCTGTGTAAACAGATCAGTGCTGAATAATATTTTCAATTACGTTAGATCACGTACCCTATTGTTGAAAGTAAATAGTCTCTTTATTGCAAATAAGTGGAATAGGGTCATGGTTCCAGTGGCAAATATGCTCCTCTTTTGCCGAGAGGACAAGTAATCACACTGTTGCATGGCTTCCCCCCATGCTGTTCATATTAATACCGTTCTGTTCTCATCAACTCCGGCTTTTGTAATAAATGTCTCTCTCTCTCTCTGGCTTGTATCCTGGGCAGCTGGTTAGTGGTCAGAGCTAAGCGCTCCCCACATGCTGCATATGCCTGGGTCATTCTCCAAACGGTCTGCTCAGCGGTCATCTTCTGAAAATGATCAGACTGCTTTAAATTTCTAAACTAGAAGGATGACCTGTTTTGTCTTCTCCAAATGCTTGTAACAAGTTCCCCCTTGTTTTGTTACAACAGCCCTACCTTATCGCAGTTCAGGAAGACAAGAGAGTATCATTTAGCAGTCTGTTCAAAAATAATTTTTTTGTCCACTCAGACCTGAGAGAGGACAGCCTTGTCCATTCGGTAACACTGGGCTCATAAATTTTAAGGAATCCTTGACTATTTGTTCTGTGGGGGATATTGTATTCTTGGCGGAAGGGGGAGGGGGGACTCATAACGACGTGTAAATTTGGAATTATCACAGTAGCTATATTAAGGAATTCAAAACAGCTTAAACAGAAACAGTGTGAATTGTATTTTTTTTTTAAAAACATGTTAACTCATGTATCAGTGTCTTTGATGAGGGTCTCAAAGCTGTTCACAATTTTAAAATCTTACCTTTATTTAACTCCAGAACTCCCGAGGACCCAGACTGATTATGAGAACAGCCTGACCATGAAGATGTTCTTATTCCAGTTTGTCAACTACTATTCTTCGTGCTTCTACATCGCATTCTTTAAGGGCAAATTTGTAGGCTATCCGGGAGACCCAGTCTATTGGCTGGGAAAGTACAGAAATGAAGAGGTACGAACTTAGAATTGGGTTCTCTTGACAATTTAAGCTGCTTCGTGTTTTCTCCCGGGTGCCCAATGAAGAGTTTCTTCACTGTATATTCTTGAGATTCTCTTAGCCTCCCCGGAGTAAATATCAGCAAAAAATAATGACTCAATTTCATGTTAGACCCATCTAGAATTTAAATGGGATTTTCTTTGTAATATTCCAGTGTGACCCAGGTGGCTGTCTCCTCGAACTGACGACACAGCTGACAATAATCATGGGAGGCAAAGCAATCTGGAATAACATACAAGAGGTGTTACTTCCGTGAGTATGAAGTTGTGTAATCTTGGGGCTGTGACTGGGGGGAGAACAGCCTACCCATCCAAAGCATTTGCCTGTGTGTTCCCGCAGGTGCATGCCCACCTCTACAACGGAGTAAACTCTATTAAAGGTCTCCAGACAAGATGGTCCACCCAACAGTGTAAATGAATCCAGTGTTTAATAATTATGTTGCAAAGAAAAAAAACCTATTTAACTTGAATCCCATCTGCTACAGTTTATGCCTATTAGCCCATTGTTGGTAGCAGACTGATCCTAGTTCTTGGAGAGATGACCTTTGTTGGGGCTGTGAACTGAGTATTTCCCCAACTTGTCACAACTTCCTCCTCCCTTATAGTATGCTTTAAAAATCAACAGTAGTAATTTGTTGAGTTCCTAGTATGTGCCAGTCACTGTACTAAGTGCTTGATAGATCTTTCTCATTTAATCTTTCAGACAATCCTTATTTTTATCTCGCATTTTTATGCAAATGAAGATTCTGTGGCTTAAAGCAGTTAAATGATTTACCCATATTCCCATTATCCATAAGAGGCTACCATGAGATTCAAATTCAAGATCCCAGGACTCCAAATCCATGTGATTTCAACAAGAGAAGTTCTCTTGCAGTCCTAAGGCACAAGATTACGTAATGTTTTAAGAGATAATCATCTAAAATAATAACCACAAATGTTTTGACTTGCTGTTCTTTCCCTAAAAAATGAGGGCAACAGATGTTAGCCAAGGTCACACTGTCCTTTTAAATCTTCATTTAAGCCCTATCCTGTATCAAAGTGAACAGTCCAGTGCTATCTCAATTTCTGCACACTTTCAGCATGCTTATTATAATTCTTTTTTATTGCTGCTGAACAGATTACCACCAACCTAACGGTAATGGGAAGACAATGAAAAAAACACACAAAACAACAGAGATTTAAGATCTTATAGTTCCAGAAGTCACAAGTGTGACACATATTTCAGTGGGCTACAGTTAAGGTGTTGGCAGGCGCCATGTTCCTTTCAGAAGCCTCTAGGATGAATCTGTTTCTTTGCCTTTTCTAGCTGCTAGGAGTTGTCCACATTTCTTGGCTTATGGCTTCTATTCTCATCTCAAAGCCAGTGGTGTGGCTGTGCGTCTGACTCTTCTGTAGTCACGTCCCCTCAGCTCGCTCCCTCCCTCCCTCCCTCCCTCCCTCCCTCCCTCCCTCTCTCTTCCACTTTGATTGACTCTGGTGATTATATTTAGGCCCACCTGGATGATCCAGGAAAATCTATCTTAATGTCAGCTGATTTGCAACCTTCATTCCCCCTTACCGTGTAACTTAACATATTCGTATGTTCTGGGGAGTGGGACGTGGACATCTGTTGGGGGACCATTTTTCTGACTACCCCACATACCTTTTCAAGATAATTTCTGGCTCTGAGTTCCTGTTCTCATAAAACTTTTGATGTCTCTTCTGTCTTACCTCCCACATCTATACCTTCTGCTTATGCCAACCCAAATGCCAGTTGTGGCCCCTCTCCTCAGTGTCCTCCAAAACCACTCACACAAGCAGCTTTTACTGACATTTGGGACATGGAGCCAGAAATCCAAACAACTTTAATTTTGAAATAAAAAATCCCCATCTTATAAAAGTCTTTCTTCCCACTATTTAACTGGATTTTTCCCCCTATCACCCTTCTTTGTAGGTTCCCGGCTCTGCTGCCTGTCTTCCCCCCACGACATAGTACCTCCCTCTCTCTCTTTCTCCTCCCTCCCCTAACTTCTCCTCTCTCTTCCCTATTACCAAGTTCCTGTTCATTCTTTGTGGAGCATTCAACCTCTTTTTTTTTTTTTTTCCTGTCTTTGTAGAGCAGAAACCTCTGCGTTTCAATGTGTCCTTCCATGTTTCTTCACCAGGCTTCATCCTCCACTTTCAATGTAAACCATCAGGGTCTATCTCTAAGTGTCTCTAAGACACTCCTCTTTCCCCTCAGCTCTCTCCTCACCTCTCCCCCACCTCGTAAAAAATGGATTCTGGTCTTAGCTGTAAAATTAACATTTTGGGGCCTTACTAGGCAGCAAACAACCCTTATCTTCACTGAGTTCGTATTCAGTTTTTCCAAATGTATAACAGGTCATGCACAAATATTGGGTTTCTGTATGAAAATAAATACCTCAAATAAAGGAAAGGCTTAACTCGGATTAGTAAAAAGCAGTTTTCTGAAGGAAGTAGGCTAGTTATTTAAACTGAATTTTGATGACTAATTGGTTGTCAGTGAGCTATTTTCTGATTCTAAAAAATAGTGGCTGTTGGGAAGGACGGGTAACGTATGTCTCCTAAACTGGTACTGAGAAATTCGTGTGAAATGAAACTTGTTCACATGAAATACTTAAAAATAAAGGATGTGCATAGTGTCTATGGTCTGTTTATACCTGCACTTCAAGTGAGGCCATTGTTGCAGATCTTAGTGAGCTAAGCTTTTTGTTCGGATATTTCTACTCCTGGCCTAAAATACTTAAGGGCAGTACGTTTTGAATTATCTTCTTGTCCGAAAATCGGGAATGCTAAATTTTAGCCCCTTGAGAGAGTGACTCGGGCTCTTCTCCTCACTCTTCATTGTGGATAGGTGCCACTTTCCCTCTTACTGTTCCCACACAAAGTGAAAGATACAGCAGTTACTCTTGCTGCCCAAAACTACCCCCACCCCAAAAATATACAGGAGGGGAGAGAAAAGCCGAGTAAGTCAGTAGCTGTTTTCACACCATTTAAATATGTCAAAAGTTACATAGTGAAATGAATGTCCCCATAAACTTGCCTTCTTCCACCCCCACACCACTTGAGGTCCTTGGTGAGGATTCCTGGAGCATATGAAGAAGGCTCTCTGGAGCTGTGACCCCGGTTCCCTTGGGGGTCCCACTGGCACCTAAGTCAGTACCTAGGAGTTAGCAGGCACTCGCCAGCACCAGTCGAGTGAACGAGTGACCCATAGCCTTCAAATACGTAACAGCAGCAAAGTAACACAGTTGTTCGTTGGACCCAGAGAAGAAGCTCAGAGCCGTCTGGCCATCCCAGCCTCACTTAGTATTTTGGTATTTGAGGCAAACCCAGGAATTTTATTCTGTGCTTGACAAAAGGCTAATACAATTGCTGTATTAAGCCACTAACTCTGGAGAAATTTTTATGATAAAATGTTAGGGAAAATAATTGTAGTTAAATATCGAGAATACCAATAGCGTTGTTCTTTGGTGTTTAGATAACGGATGGCTGTAATGTTCATCCGTGATATGTTTTCTGTAGTTTTCACAATGGGTATGCACTCCTTAAAATAAAGAAAGTAAACTATTATAAGAGAAAATATCCCTTCTCAAGATCTGATTTGTACCAAAGACGTACAATAAGAGAACCCTAAATAGAGCTATCCCTCACTATCCACACTGACCCTTTACTTTCAGGAACAGTAAAGTAGATTCAGATAGTGAAGGATGCATGTATTCAGAATTAGCAAGTGGGAATACTGTGGGATATCCTTAAGTAGAAATGGCAATTATCTGTAGCATGTGGGTTGCATATGATAATGAAGGAACAAAGAGAAAATGAGGTGTCAAGTGCTTTACACCATGCTTTACATGTAATAAGGACTTAGGGAAGGGTAACTTTTTACAGTGCTGTTCTGTTATTGCTAGTATGCATGGTAAATTCCTAAGAAAACTATTTTGTAACCCCTGCTAGAGGGAGGAAGCTTCCAACTGTGGCCAGGGGAAGACGTGTCTGGTATCAGTATTTTTAAAAAGTTCTCTAGGTGATTCTCATGTGCAGTCAAGACTGATATCTCTGCACTAGATTCATAACCCACTAGAAAACCTAAAAGACCAAGGACAGTGATGGATGGATGACAGCCCAAGATTTCCTACTGCAGATAAGTGGTTCAACTCAGGAAGACTGAACAAGAGGTTCAGAGTCTGTAGCTCAGAAAAGAAAGCTAGTCAGAAAGACTTCTTTTTTAAATATCTATCTATCTATCTATCTATCTATCTATATATTTTTTTTAAGATTTTATTTATTTGACAGAAAAAAAACACAAGTAGGGGGAGCAGGCGGAGAGGGAGAAGCAGGCTCCCCACTGAGCAGGGAGTCCAATGCGGGGCTTAATCCCAGCACCCTGAGATCATGACCCGAGCCGAAGGCAGACGCCCAATGACTGAGCCCCCCAGGCACCCCAGAAAGACTTCTAATATGACCTGTTACAGGTGAGGGAAGGCAGTACAGTATAAGTGGGGAACGCTAGAGAAGCTGGTCATGCAATTGGTTGCCAGGACAGAAGTTTCGTCCTCAGTCCAAATTGTAATGGATTTGGAGCCCCGAGAGTAGAAGAATGCTTCTCTGGGGCATGGCGAGGATTCCGTCAAGAGGCTGAGGCTGGAAGTCTGAAGTAGAGCAAAAAACCCCACCGAAATAAGACAATAGAAACGAGGAATCTCGAGTTTGGGTGTCAGGAAGGGTGATGGATGATGCCACCTGTGTCGCAAGGCCCCTGTCATGTTCCCAGCCTCGCCTGAGACTTGACTGATTACAGAGCTTTGGGTTGGGGACAGGAAGTAGCACTAGCTGCATCCAGGTCATTCTAGGTGCTGACGTGAGATCCACTGATCCAGACAGCATTGTGTCCCCAAGCCAAGATTCCAAGTCACTGAGGCTGCGTTTACCATCGGCCTCAGCCAGTCAGCCTCTGTGGGTCAGGAGAAAATCCTGGGAAGGGGGTTTTGATGTGTTAGGAAATGTGCTAAGTACTTGATCTGTTCGGAATCGTTTAATCCTGACAGAAACCTTGGGCACTACAGGTTTTATCACCCTAGCTTATCTGAATTTGACCGAAGTCGGATAGTTAAGCAATGAAGTGTGGATTCGGATTCAGGGGTGTCTGAGCCCGTGTCCCCTCTACTTTCCACAGCGTCCTGCTGTGTTCCTAATGTCACAGAAAAGAAAGAAGTGGGGAAGATGGTGAAGCCTGGGGCATGTTCTGTTGTGGAGTGGGTTCCTCCTCGTGAACCTGGGGGAGTGGTGGGTAAAGAAACCAGTCGCCCTGGGACACCTAGCACGCGACAGGCTGTTAGTAATTCATCTCTCCGTGCGGGGGTGCGTGTGCGGCATCCAGAGTTGTCTTTACAGTGGGGTGAAGGCTTCTCATTACCCGAATTGGAAGATCTGTCTGAGCGTGTTGTTGAATCATCCAAAGCTCAGCCCAGATGTTTGTATTTGAAGTTTTGCTGCTGTGCTTCTAAGGTGAGCTCCGCAAGGAAACTGCACGCCAGCTGTTGCTCGCGGGGACAGCGGTTCTTTAGGCTACAGGTGCACACTTCGTTTCACTGCCAGCTTCAGTTTCTTTTCAGGAAAAATCGCCATGGAGGGGGGATACGTTAATCTGGGGGGCTTAAGAAAGAAAATAACCTCAGAGATAGCAGACCACTCCGTGGGGCTGGTGTCCTACAGAGCAGAGCTGGCTGGGAACAGCCCGCACTCTGCTCTGTGACTTTGAGGAGGCATTTTTGCTTCTCAGGTCCTTCATTTATTCAGCTTAAAATAGGGTCTTGGACCTGTTTCGTCTAAAATGAAAATATATCCCCTTCCTCTCAGAAACTTTCAATGGCTCCCGGCTTCCCCCAGAGTAAAAAATGCCCAAATCCTCACAGTGGTCTCTTAGGCTCCCCAACGCTCAAAACCACCAGAGGAGTTTCTTGTTAGCCCAGGACCCCACCAGGCTCCCTGCTGCTCCCGCCTCTGGGGCTCTGTAGTCCCTGCTTCCTCTGCCTCCTTCATATTTTTATTCAAATGTCACTCTTCCTGAGCTCGTCCCTTTCACCGCCCCTCTCCCCCTACCGCAAATGCGAACAATTTCAATTCCTTGTTCTGCCTCATTCTTCTCTGTGGCATGCTCACCGGTTCACATACCATATCTGTATTTTATTTTCTCTGGTGATTTCATACTGGAAAGACCATTTTGGATAATAGCAGCCAAATGGGCGGGGCGGGTGGAAACTAAAGTTAATCAAATGAGAGAAAGGATTTCTAAAAATTAACTGCCATATGAAAAGGAGCTGGGTGAAAAAAACGGTAGCAGTTACAATTTTAATAGCTGGTACATCTAGTGCTGTTTTTGAAAATATTTGGGGGTAGGGAGGCAGAAAGAAAGTGAAATTTAGCATGAAAACAAGCAATTAATTTCTTGGGAGGACTGTGTGTTTAGCTTGAGATATCTGCAAAATAATCTGATAATATTCTAATGTATAGTTTGATCTTTTCGGCAGCTGGGTCAAGAACCTAATTGGACGATGTCGCACAGTGTCCAGTGCAGAAAAAACAAGCCCACGATGGGAACAAGACTACCACCTGCAGCTCATGGGCAAACTGGGATTGTTTTATGAGTATCTTGAAATGAGTAAGTCCTTAATGAAGTTTTAGGTGACATAAATTATATTGGAACATGTTTGGGATCCCAAATAATTACCTGGCGTATTGAAATGGAAAAAAAAAAAAAACACACGTTTTTCTCCACTAGATAAAAGTACACAATCAGGCTTTCAAATAAGGTGACTGTGTGTATCTTTGCCCGTAGTTTTTGTGCAGAGCTAAAGGTTTATTACTAAGCAACGAAATGGAATATTCACTGAAGTACGTCGTCACCACTCGCCGTGCACTCTACCCATGCTGTCTGAGAATGAACTCAGAACTATTATTAGAGGTGATTCAGCTTGGGCTGGAGTCCACACAGGCACAGCTGTTGGCCGATACACTTCTGAATGAGTCATTTAATCAAGCCTGGACCGAAAGCCTGTAGGAGCACGCTGTTTCCAGGCAGGAAAGATCACAGGGTTCCCCCTTTCACACCTCCCACCTGCTTTTGACAGTGTATCTATTTCTTCTGGCCCAGCACTTCTGCATGGTTCCCTGAGTGACCTCATGACTAGTCACTGGCTTGAACTTAGAACTAACATGTTGCTGGTTTGGAATTGAGATTTAGGACAGGTCCCTTCTTTCTTGAATGCCTTTGTCCATTTGTGCAGTATTTGTTTGGGCTCTGTTCCTCTTCCATTGGACTTGATTCTGAGCTCTTGGGTGCCTTTAAATGGACACAACTCAAAACTTTATTTTCAGAGGAAACACTGTCTTTTCTATTATGCATGACACACTTGTATCTGATAGAAGGCTCACTATTTACATGTTTTGTATCTGTGCCCTTTCAGCTAACCATGGCACTGAATTACAATTTTTTTAAGCTTAGGAGAATAGAAAAGGAGGCACAACATTTTTGGTTGACAGGTCTTGCTATTTATGCTAGGGGTTTGTGTGTTTGCAAAGATACCCCTTTGTGGTTCCTGTTTACAAGTCTGCAGATAGAGGATGGGTTTATTAAATCACGTTCTATATATAAAATAATTGCTTTTAAAAATATACATTAGACATGGAAACACATCAGCTTCCTTCTATGAGTGAAAGGTTCATCTTGTAGCTTCTTCAGTCAACAATACTTTGCAGCCTGGAGTTTGATTTGAATTTCATTTTTGCTTTTAATGTTATGTTTCGTGACCAGGTTCGATTAAGGGTATAGCTTCAGTACATAATGTAGAAGCTATATTTATTTATTTATTCTGTTTATTTTCAAAAGGACTGCAAGGCAATTACTTCTGACTCCAAAATGAGTCATAACTGTAAATATTTCTTATTGGAGCTATTATCAGCATTAATAACAACATTCTGGGGCAGAATATCATTTGTTATTTTAGCACCAAACACATACCTTGGAAAAAAAGAGTTATTTTTCTGTAGTTGACTAGTCCAATAAATAGTGTCACAAGAAGAAGTTATCGGAAAAAGTTGTGCTTTGGGGAGAAGTTGGCATGACTTTTAGAGTTTCATAGTCTCATTAAAATTGTTGCCAACAAAATAATTCGGCCTCTTCCTAACCTACAAGAAAGGTTGGAATAACAACTGTTAAAGACAGGTTTTTTTTTTTTAGATTATTAAATTGTTTTCCTATTATCTAATATCTCATGAATTAGAAAAATTAATCCATTTTTGAGAGTAGGCAGTCTGATCTGTATTCAACACCAGAACGAAATCTACTTTTTGTTTTTTTACTTCGTGAGAGACAGAATTGCCAAGTGCCTTTTGAATTATTTTCATTCCTCTAAAATAAATATAGAGTGCCTCTGGTGATGGTCTGGCCACCACAGCTCCCTCCTTCTGGTTTTCCCCAGATTCATGAATGACACCACCATCTACCTTTTTAATTTTGCCTCCTAGCTGTGGAAGGGAACCAGCTTCTGGCAGACGATGCTGGAACCTTATACCCAGCCACCAGCTCTGTTCCCCTCTGCCCGATGAAGGGGACTAGAACTCCCCTCGGCCTGAAACACCCTTGTCTTCTCTCCCTGAGGGACTCCGGCCAAGCCTCAGCAGTAACCCTCAACTTTTCACACAGATCTGCTGCTCTTTTCTCTAGGCATTAACAGCACTTGATGGCATCTGGCTGTGTGCACGCCTGTCCCTACCTACCCCCAGACTGATTCCCCCCAAGGTGGCTACCAGACCTTTGCATCTTTCAGCACTCAGCTAGAGCACCGCTGTCTGGACCTGGTACTCATAAATGTTTAAGTGACCTGAGCTTGGAGTTTCAACACACATACAGTTGTTAGTTGAGTTTGTGTTAACATTGCCCCCACCATCCTGGTGAAGTTCTTTATGGCAGGTTGTTGGGGTTTCAGTTTTGAGTGAAATTTCTATTTATTTATGTCCACCATCCTTGGAGATTAAGAAAGTAACCCTGGTGTGTTAGCCAGAATTGCCTCCCCAGGTGTCCATTCCTAACTTCTGAGAGTTCAGACACAGGATGTAGAGAAAGAGCCTGTCAGTCGAAAATCCGGAAGCCATAAGATGACATTTTGTACTTCTAGCGCTGCAAGCATAGACACTAGTCTTTTGAGAACTTAGTGATGGCTTCCCAGGGGGCAGGCGTCACAGATTAAATGCAGTAAAGTGACAGAGTGGACCCTGTTTTTCTCTGGCCCTGCCTCTTCTACCGTTGTTAACTTGACCTCACTGTCTTCCATCTCCAAGCTAATTTTTAAAAGGATCTATTAAAACAACGACCTTCATATATTATTTTCTCTATTTAATTTACTATAATTAATATCAACACTTCTTCAGCATCTTCTCGTGCCCACCCCTTTTCCTGTCTCTCCAGTACTAACCCCATGTAAGCACCCCCTACACTGTCCAGGACTCAGGCCTGGCTTCCGCCACTCCCTCATCACTACTGTTTCTGCCCACTGACGTTTCCTCATCTTTGCAGGCCTCCTATCTCTTTACTCATTCACCCATTCATCCACTAAACATTTAGAGAGCACCTGCTGTGCCAAACACTGTATCGACTGGTGGTGATACCGAGATAAGTAAGACAGGGTAGGGTGCCTGCCCTCACAGAGCCAAGGAAGGGGTAGTGAATACCTGGTGGATTGTGAAGGAGGTGAATGAAGATCAGACTTCCTGGAGCAGGTGATATTTGAACTAGATTTTGAAGGATGGATGGAAGTTGTCTACCTAAAGTAATGGTAAAGGGAATAGACATTTCATACAGAGAGGTAGACACATTTAAAAGTACCAGGGCATGAAACAGCTTGGCCAGTTCAAAGAGTGGCAGGTAAACAAAGTATGGTGAGAACAAAGCATCCGTAGGTGGGAATATCAGGTAAGCAGGGGCTATGTCATAATGGGTCTTGCATGCTTGGCCAGGGAACTAGAACTTATCCCCCCCATTTTTTTTTTTTTTTAAGATTTTTTATTTATTTATTTGTCAGAGAGGGAGAGCACAAACGGGGAGGGGCAGGCAGAGGGAGAGGCAGGCTCCCCACTGAGCAAGGAGCCCAATGTGGAGCTCGATCCCAGGACTCTGGGATCATGACCTGAGCTGAAGGCAGACGCTTAACTGACTGAGCCACCCAGGCGTCCCTAGAACTTACCCTTAATGAACTTATCCTTACCCACCAAAATATTTGTAAGCAAGAGAATCATATGTTTATGCTGAAAAAGATCAGATCATTCTGCTGCAGAATGGAAGGTATTTGGAAGGAAAAGGGTATTTTGGGAGGCTACACCAGGTTACCCACACAATTGGGTAATCCCCACACCTAAACCGAGGCGGTAGGCATAGGAATGGGGATCAGGGAGACAGATATGGTAAGTGTTAAAGAGATAACTAGACTAGCGGGTGAAGAATAGAATTGTTGAGATAATTTCCAGGAGATTGAGTATGCAGGTGGAATATGAGGAGAAGAGCTGGTTTCAAGAAAATGGTTAGGCATTGGATATTTGGAGTGTGAGGGAGGGGGTCTGTGGGACGTGTCCGTAGAAACATCCATGAGAAAGTTGGATCCACCAGGAGCTGGAGGAGCAGTGGGGAGGCCATGGAAGTGACTCAGGCATGCCAGGCACAGAATTGATGAGGCCCTGGGGAAAGGGGCATTTAAAGGGGAAATGGGGCAGGAGATCCACGAAGAGAAGGAAGAATAGCAGAACAGTTGGAAGAAATGTAGCAGAGGGTTGTGTTAACATAGAAGCTGAGAGGGTGATAATGTCACTTCGGAGGGACTTGAACAGTGACCGAGAGGAGCATGATGCAAAATACGCCGGCAGGGTGGGGAAGCGAGCGCCCAAGCCCGCACTTCATTGCTGGACAGCGCGGAAAGGTAGAAGCCACACTCTGTGGCTAGGAAGCATTTAAAAAACATCGTGTGCACACTCACGTGTGTGTATGCACACACACACACACATACAACCCTACCTTGGCTTTTTAAAATTATTTAAGTAAAACAAAAACCAAGGGGGAAAGGATATGTTTGGCCGTGTGATCCAGCACATAAGGACTGAAAATGTGCGCTGGCTTGGGAACAGGCCGTCACTGCAAAGTGAGCGCAGGGAGGGCCTGGCAGGAGGTCGGGCTCTGAGGAAGGAGGGAGTGGTGGAGAGATAGTCAGTTGAGGTAGTCTTCCAGAAACTTGACTGCAAAGTGAAGAAGAAAGCAGAGAGAGTGTTAGCAATACGAGGTCATGAAAAAATTTAGGCAAGGATTGTTTTTGTTTTTTGCCTTGCAGAATCCATAGGTCTTTTTTGTGTTCTTCATTTCAAAAGTTTAGAAAGTTCTTCTCGACCATTAAAACAGGTTATACCATGTTGTTTTTTCTGGTACATTATTTTTTAATTAATCCATCTGTAATTTGTTTTGGAGTCAAAAGCGAGGACTCCATACCAGTTTTTCCAGTGGTGTAGCTAATTGCTCTAATACTTAAAATGACTGATTTGAAGTATCACTTTTTATAATATAGTAAAATCCCATGAATATCTGTATCTATTCTGTTTAATTCATACTATGAATGCACTAGTTCTAAACTATTTTAGTTGCCATCGCATAATAATACATATTAGCATCTCTTAGAGCTGGTCCCATCTCAGCCTTTTTCAGAATGTCTCTCATACTGTCAGTTCAAGCACCCTCTTCAATATCTGACTTGTGTAGATTACTTGAAAAGCTTTAGCATCACCTTTCAGCTTTTTTTTCTAAAAAGTCTATTGGAGATTATTAACTAAATTTGCATTAGAATCCAAAATTCTATTTTAGAGGAAAAAACTGATAAGTCCCCCAACTTGAGTCTACACAATTAAGAGTATGGCACATCCTACCGTCCATCCATTTATCATTATTTGTTTTTATTTTTTAAGTCCATTATCATATCAGTGTTAACATTTCTCACTAATTTATTCCTGAATAGTCTGAACTTTTCTTGCTATTATATATTTTTTAAGGATTTTATTTATTTGACAGAGAGAGAGAGCGAGAACAAGTAGGCCAAGGGGCAGGCAGAGGGAGAAGCAGGCCTCCTGTTGCACAGAGAGCCTGACGTGGGGCTCGATCCCAGGACCCCAAGATCATGACCTGAGCTGAAGGCAGATGCTTAACCGACTGAGCCACCCAGGCTCCCCTTTTATTGTTATTATAAATGGCATCTTTACTGTTTGGGATATTTAACTGGGCTAATTACCAGTATAGTCCTAAATTCTGGCTTCTCTTAAATAACAAGATCTGGCAACACTGGACCCTCATTCCAGTGTGGCAGCTGTGAGTAGTCCTTTTCATTGGGCTCCGCACTTGCCGGTGTACCACAGTTGACTGCGCCCACTCCACACGTGGCCCCTGCAGGCACACGATTCACATAGGGGTAGGTGGTACATAGAAACAGCAGCACAGCACCAAGCACTGATGTCAATGCGTACGACATCACCAGCTCTGCTCCTTGCCTGCCTTTGCGGAAGGTGGCCACTCCTGCCTGGCCCGCGGACCGGCCAGATCTCGCCAGCCCTCTCTCTCCTCCTTCTGAAACATACCCTGGCCTCTCAGACCAGAAGCACGTACCAGTTCCTTCTACCTACATACCCCTCCCTAGTCTTGCCCTTCCTGGCCAGATTGGTCCCTGCCCCTTTTCTGAGCTGTAGCTGTAAAGGGGCTGTAAATCCTCCTTCTATTCACAGCCTTCGGTCCATATCTATACTAGTTTACTTGAATTTTTTTTTTAGATCTCTGGCCTTCTCATTTCTAACCTTTACCCCCCTATGGTACAGCTTGCCCCAAATCTGATGTCCCATCTATAGTGACGCCATATAAATTACAGACAAGGAAGAAAAGAACTTGTAAGTCATCACTTGAATTTTTACTTACTGTGACCACATAGACTGCAACAACTTCAAGATAAAAATTCCTAAAGAAGTGTATTTTGCCTTATTTTAGGACACTTTCATCACATACATTTCCGTGATTGATAATAATATTACAGATTCTCTGTGTGCACTGCATTGCATTTGCAGACTCGGAGCTTGCTCATGTGCCTGTCTCCAGCATCTCTCCCCCCACATTCTCTAAGCAGAGCCCTCCCGATTTCCTAGTTCTTATTTCTTTTTAACTTGTTAGATGCTTCCACAGTATTCCTGTTCTTTTTTTTTAACCCTAAATCACGAATCGTCTTCCAACATTCTATTATTTCAACAGAGAATAATATACGTAGAGTGTCCCAACTTTACTGCCAGCAAATAAGTTGATTAAAGATTTTAAATATATTATTCCTACTAAGTGTATACATATAAAAGAAACCGGCTATAACTAGTCGTCTTTCCAGAGACTTCACATGTGTCTTTTGTTTGGGTTCTTTCACTGTTGAACATTGTTTTATTACCATGGGTGTCTTTTCTCTTTGGGATTTAGTTTGTTGTTTGCCTTTTTCTGTATAAGAGTAAAGGAAAATATGTTGTCCTTCCATCCACCCACCATTCCATGATGCGTGTCCATTCCATTGACAGTTATTCAGTTTGGGTTCGTCACCTTATTTGTGGCCTCTTTTCCACTGGCCCCTCTGTTGGCTCTGGTGAACAATATATTGGAAATAAGAGTGGACGCATGGAAAATGACTACCCAGTATAGACGCATGGTTCCAGAAAAAGCCCAAGACATCGGAGCATGGCAGCCCATCATGCAAGGAATAGCAATTCTGGCTGTGGTGACCAATGTGAGTAAACCTAGGCTTCATAGGGTAAAGATCTTGAAAAGTCCAAAAATGAATTAGTGTTGCTACCTAAAGAATCAAATGTTTGCTTTTTTTTTTTTTAATGGGAGGGAGATGCCAATTACTATCTTCCATGTAAAAACAGTTATCACTGATATTATTTTTTAATGTTCTTAATTATTTATATTAGTATCATGACTTATAAAGTCAAGACCTCTTATGGGAGCAGCTGCTAAGAGTGACCATTATACTACTATTGTTCATTTGCTAAAGTTTTTATTCAATAGAAACATGGTAATGGTAATAACAGTAAGTACCACCTCTCTTAATCCTCACAGGACTATAAAAGGAGTTGTCCAGTAGTGCTTTTAAAACTGAGAAATCTGTCCACTTATAGTTGGAGGACCTTAAAATAAGAACTATCATTCTACCATATTTTACCCTATATTCCAAACTATCAACTTAAAATATTAACTATTTGATGATGACGTACGCATAAGCACGTTGCGTTCCATTCATGTTTTACCTTCCTTGCCTCCTAGAGCCAGAGGCTCTTCAAGGAGGGGGGCTTTAGGTTGGGTCCCATCTCTCTCCTCCACCCCACCTCTTGGCCTTTGCTAGCCACTCGCTGGTTATTAGCTAGTAAGCAGCCTCATACCCTGCATGTGTCCCAGCTTGAGGGAACAGAACATGGTCCTTTACAACCTGTGTAGACTTTGGACCAGTCTGAACAGTCAGCCCCTCTCCCTCTCTCTCCCTTTTTTAAAACACAGACCAACAAGGGGCTTTCAGGGAGAATAAGTTCCATAGCAGCCCAGTGGGGGAATGACCACCTTCCCTAGAAATATCCTTACAACTAGGGCTATTTCCTCTTATTTCACTGCCCATTTTACCCTCAGATCACAATTCCCAACAAGATGATATCCCAGTTTTAATTTCTTTGTTAAGCCACACTTGCCCTGAGTCCGTGGCCTTTTCCCATTAGCACTTGTAGAAACAGAAGAGAATTCATCAGTGCCTGTGGGTCAGGCTCCTGGTCAGGCTCAGTACTGCAGACACAGGTCAGACCCAAGTCCCAGCTCTCAGTGCTGCAGCTCCCCAGGGCCAGGCCTTAACACTTCAGAGCTTCATTTTATCATTTGTAAATTGAATAATTCCTTACCGCATATTTTAAGAATATTATGTAGTGGGGACTTCAGTGAGTTCATGCGTGGAATGCACAGAGCCTGGTCCTCACGCAGTGTTAGCCGCTGCTGTGTTATTGTCTCCATCACATCATCAGTATCTAAACTAGAGGCACAAGAATTTGACAAAGTGTCACTGAGCCATGGTTACAGTTTTACACAATAAGGCAAATTATCTGGAACCCCAAGAACCCTTAATTTATCTGGGTCGTATGCTATCCCTGGTTTTTGGAGAAAGCTGCAAATTGCACACAGAAGACGACTGCTAGGTTCTATCATTGTCCATTCACCCACGTAGCCCACACCTTCAGCATCCCCTGTGCTACGAAATGAAGACTGATGTGCAGAAATGGGACAGTGAGGCCTTTCAAGTTCCACAGTCATAGAGGAATCTGTCACATGCAGTATGCTGCACAGCACTAAGCAAGGCAGGGACGTGGCCTTGTGTGCTTTAGGGACGTTGGAGCAACAAGGTTTGAAACTAAAAGCGTTTTTGTTTGACCTCCAGCTAACCAGAAAATTCACATGACTCCCACTCCCCATTCCTCAGCAGTCCGGTTTGATTGTGTTAGACACCTTCTTCTAGTACCCCCAGCATGGCTCCACTCCATTGGCACAAATGGGGTATTGGCCATGTTGCTAAGGCTCGTGTGTGTGTGTGTGTGTGTTTGTGTGTGTACAGACACAAGCACGTGCATGCCTCTAATTGGTGCTACTGGTTCTTATCCAGTAGTTGTTTTTTCTTACCACTCAGGCATCGTTTTATTATACCCTAGGAAAACTTTTTAGGTCCTTGATTGAACTACAGACGACAATCCTTTTTTTCCATATTATTAGGATTTGATACAGGCTCTGTGTGTGTGTGTGTGTGTCTGTAAGAATGAAACATGTGTATTATTCCCTTACATACCTAATGTATGCCTCTACCATCTACGGGGCACAAAAAGGGCCCACTTTCCATAATAGGAGAACTTTCAACTACAGGAAGAAGAGAGTAGCCACCAGGGATGAGAATGGACGTCAAGCAAGAGTTTGGCATGAAGTCATTCAGCCTAAAGCTGCTGGTGCAATGAATAGGCTGAGTTGACATGGTTGTCTCAGGCCACGGTATCGGCCGTTGAAGACCGATTTTAATTTATTTTGATGTAAATGGAAAATTGCATTCAGAACAGCACGGGAAGCGAAGCACCTCGCGTTTACTTGCATTCTTGCAGCGCGTCTCAAAGCAGCTCCATTCAGGAGAAACTAGTATCTTGTCAGAAGACAAGAGAATTCTCTTCCTTGTTGGACTGTTTGTAGCTTCCTGAAGCACATCTGCAGGTGATTCTGTAAAAAGCTATGGTTAAATAACAGGAAATGTTAAACTATTGAAATCTGGAAAAAGTAAAATATTCTTGTCTTACACCTCCCCCCACCACCACCACTGACAGGCGCACGTGTGCACACACACACAGACACACACACTCCACCTCAGAGGAAATGACAAAGCTGGTTCTACCAGTGGGAGTAATTTTGCAATAGAAAAGCCCCTTAGTTGTTTTTCTTGCTCTGCCTGAGATCTTGTTTGTTGGCTTGTGGTCTCACTGCATCTAAACCATATGTTCAAACGAATACTATTAAAAATTGTGTTGTGCCAAAAACATGTCTTTCTGCTTCAATAAATGACTGAATCATTTAGTTTTGTTTATTCACATAGAATTTAAGTATATTCCTTCTTCCCTCTTTCAAACCAGTTTTATACATTGGAAAGTTTAAAGTCCAAATTAAAGAATTTTAGAGAAAATTCATGTAATTCATAATAGCTTTATATCCTGATAGAGGTCTGCCTGACACAGACCCAGGTTTAAAATTGATCTAAATTTATTCCTCTAACCTGGAAACTCTAAACTTTGTTATTTGAGCATGTATAATGTTCAGAACTTTGTTCAGTCTTTTTGCAGTTTAGAGGCTTAGACACTAGATCTAATAAAATAGGCATACACTTGACTGTATGAACAGAGCAAACCCAATATAGTTTCTTGCTACCTACATTTTAAAATTAATAAATTCTTGCTCTCTAATGAAGCAACATATGTAAGTATATCCAGAGAGTTTAAAATCAGACTATGGGTTGACTTGTATAAATAAATCAAGATACTCTAGGGAAAAAAATATGAATTTGAAGGCCATTATTAGATTAAGGAAAATCTATTTTATGCAATTTATATTCTAAGAGGCAAGTGATTTAAAAATCAGTTTTATATCAATTGTAAACTCTACAAAGGAATTCTGTAAGGCCAAAGTATTTGCATAATATTGACCCTAATATTACGTATGCAAAATGGCCTTCTAAAACCTAAAAGAAAGATTAAAATTATCTCAAGTCAAGTTCCAAGGTTGATTGAGTTGTATAATATTCTAATTTTTGAAAATCTAATTTATATACAATATATATAAGCAACTTGAGTTAATCCAGGATACCCTGGTCTACAATCATTCTTACTGTACTTGAGAAACATAATAGGCAACTCGTAGGCCTTTGCTTTTCAACTGCAGGTGGACTTCTGGACAGCCCTTGTGTGAACTAAAAACCAGGAGGAAGTAACTGTTGTTTAAAGCAGCTGCTCACAGACTTTAGGACATTCACTATCTATATCCACTTAACAGAAAGGATTAAAGTTTCTGAGTCTTACATTAAAAAAAAAAATCAACTGATGAGCACCCGATTCTGGTGTGTTAAGCATAGCTATAAAGGCTCGAAATCAATGCTCCCTTCTTGTTTTCCTCCCGTATAGGCCATGATCATTGCTTTCACGTCAGACATGATCCCCCGGCTGGTGTATTACTGGTCCTTCTCTGTCCCCCCCTATGGGAACCATACCCATTACACCATGGAAGGCTACATCAACAGTACCCTCTCCATTTTCAACGTCGCAGACTTCAAAAACCAAAGCAAGGGAAATCCAGACCCTAAGGCTGTTATCCCTACCACCTGCAGGCAAGTTCTGCTCACTTGTTTGAAAACGCGCTTCATCTTTAAAGGACTTACTGTCATGTAATTCTAAATAAAATTGCTGGAGACATTTTTTCCCCCTAGCTTTCTTTTCAGCCAAACTTAATACAGACTGGGGTCAGAATTTACAAATCAAACCATAAAGCATGATTTAAAGATGGGAGTTGCGAATGATTGCAGGGAGACTGATCCAGGAGAAAAGTCTTGTTTGCATCTTAGAAATGAAAGAACTCCTTGAGTTTCAGTTGTAATGACTGATCTGTTAAGCACAACCGGATGTACTGAGTGACAACAAAGTAGCACTCTCACTCCAAGAAATGCAAAGATGAGAAACGCAAAGACCTCAGGCTCACCTGGCAGTATGCGTGAAAGTGTTCCTTAAGGCCTCTCTGCATTGATTGTAATGGCGGGTACGGTCAACTGTGGACAGTAAACATCAAGTGAATCACTACTTGATAAAGTTTGCTGACTATAGGTCATACAGTTTGTTTTTTTAATCAGAGTCTGAACCCTAAAGGAGGATTTAAATCTCATTTAGTTCAACTCCTCAGACCCTTCTGTGGTTCAGAGTCTTGGCAACACAACCAAGAAACCAGAAATAAGCCCCAAATAAATGTTTCTAGAGCCTCTTCGGAATCCCACATTGAATCTTCTTACTCTGAATTGACATAATTCTAAAGAGTAGTTAAACTCTTCCGGGTCTGTTGGGTTACAGGCAGAAAATTTGAGATGTGCTACCCGAGGGTGATATGAACAGCAGTAGCACATAGTATCTAATGAGGAAATTAGGTTGGAAATTATAACGAGCTGATGGGCATTCCTCTCTACAGGGAGAGAGAGCCCATAGCTGAGTGAAGCCCGAGGATACCATTATATAAATAAATTTATAAACTCATTTCTGAAAATACGCTACTTCGTTTTAGTGTTATACTCTTTTGAGAAAACCGGAGTAAAACTCTGAAAAAAAAACGTTTAATACTTTTGTTTTTACACATATGGAATATGTCATTACCATCATCTTCCTATTTTATGTTAAGTATTACTGGACTCATTATTTCAGGATTTTGTAGCCAAATTAAACTCTTGGAGAAAATTTGTAGGACATTTTATAGAAAATTTATAGCATTGCATTAATTACGACCTCTTTTGAAAGGGCCCCTTGCTTACGGTACTTAATCAGAAAGGATCTCCTGATATCCTTCTGTTTGGTTTCCAGGTATCGTGATTTCCGGAACCCACCTGGACACGAACAGCAGTACAAACACAACATCTACTACTGGCACGTGATCGCAGCCAAGCTGGCTTTCATCATTGTCATGGAGGTGGGAGAAGTACACTTGGAAAGAGTTTATAAGGCAGTATATTTGCAGACCTTTTATTAGCATTAAGTGTTGCCAACTCTGACTTAAAATACATTCTTTTCTCTTGCTAGTAATTATTTTAGGCCATCTATTAATCAGATTTAACATGGGATTACCCATAACGCTCTCATTAATGAAACGAAAGCAGTTACCTGCTTGAAAAAGTAAAAGGCATGCTGTGTACTAGGGGGACTCAGTGCCTCTCAAGGTTTTGTTTGTTTTTTTTTTTTAATTCGGGGCACTGGGCTGCAGGCTAGACTGTGAAGGGGCTTATTGAAGACAGCTAAGATGTGATCTCTGCCCCTGAGAAACTTTTATTGCTGTCATAGTTTTATTTGTATTATTATGAAGTATTTTTACTACATTTTCATAATATACCTCTAAATAGTTTTCTTTTATATCCCTAAAATTAACTAGCTCTTAAAAACGACTAAGGCAGCTATACATTTGAAATGGCTCTAACCAACTTTACCTCTGACACTGAGGGAGTAACTGCTACCACACCGTGAAGCCTCAGAAGTTGCTTGATGGCTGTGGTCGGTTAGGATTACACTTAGCTGCACAAAACACAAAACCCATCTATAGTGGCTTAAAAGAGAGAAAGACTGATTTTTCTCACGTAACAGTTCACGAGAAGTAGGTGGTTGCTCCTGAGTCAAGAGCAGCTCGCTGACGTAAGGACCGGATCTCTGATTCTCTCAGTTCTCTTCCTGGCGTGTCGTGTGTGGTTGCACTGTGAGCGCTGCAACTCCAGACAGAGCACGTGGATCTGGACAGTAAGGAGAAAGGAAGGGGACGCTCGCCATATCCCTTCCTCTTTGTCAGGAGAGGAGATGCTTTGCCACAAGCCTCCAGGGCAGACGGCCACCTGCGTCACCTTGGGTGGCACCGGCGCACACACGGCTCCTCCGAGCAGCAGAGTAGGCTGAGACGGGAGCTATCGGGTTTGCTGTGAACAAAATGAGAATCTATTAGCAAGCAAAATGTGGGGTAGGGTGCCTGGCTTTGATCAGTTTTCTAGTATTGTTTTTTTAAAATAGCTACCACACATTAACAGAAGAAGAAACAAGTCATCATTAGCTCCCCATCATTAGTAGATTCCTGGAGTATCTGGTACACCTGCAGGAATCACTAGTTTATATTCAAATACGTAGTTGCCAAAGTATTTCGACTTCCACTTCTGATATCATGGTTGACCAGATATTCCGAGGGGCCATTTCACTACAAAACATTCAGAATCAGCTTAAAATATAATTTCCTTTGCATTTTTGAGCTCACTAGAAGGGAGGAGAATCTACAACAAGGGGCAGAAAGGTGATGGCTAAACTAGAGCAGTGAGCCCCCCCAAAGCGCAGGAGTGCTCTGAGAATGAGTGCGGTCATCAGCACCTCCCTCTAAAGGCTCAGGGAGGCCAAGCAGCCAGCCAGTCAGCACAGAGGTGGACAGGTGAGCTTGAGACTCTTGGATTCAGCCAGGGACCTCCAGAAGGGCTAAATTTGTCTCAGAGCAGAAGGAAATGCATATGTTATCTGGAGAAAAGGTGTCCTTGGTTTAGACCACAGTTTTTTCTCAGATTGAAATAATCAGATATGAGCTTCCAAAGATCAACAGTAACAAGGGGAAATAAGAAAAACCACAAGTGAGATTTGGGGGGGGGGATAATAATTTGGGCCCTCAGTAACTTCAAAAGCATGCATTATCACATTAGGAATATAAATTAAATGTGTATGAAAATGTTTAAACAAAAAATGAGTGATTCACAAATGAGCAAACAATAGGACACTAAAGAATTACAAGGTAATTTTGAAAAATATATAGTTGTTGAAATGAAAAAGCATATGGATTGAACAGAAGCAAGAATGAATGAATTGGGAGAGAAGTCTGAAAAAAATTACTCCCAGCATATCACAGGGAGAGAAGAAAATGGAAAATACAAAAAAAGAGATTAAGCAATTTTCAAAAAAATTCACAGAAGGAAAAAAAGGATACTAGAGGAGAGGCAATATTTGAAGAGTTAATGACTAAAATTTTTCCCACGAAATGAAAGGTATCTGTTCACAGACCAGGAAGTACAGCAAACATCAGACAGAAGAAAGCAAGCCATGCTTACGCAGATGGTGACAAAAGTGCAGCTCATTGAAGATCTTAAGAGTAACCAGAGAAAAAGGACAGATGACTGATAAAATTAAAATTGAAATGGAGTAGACTTTAACAGCAGCATGGAAGCCAGAAGAGAGTAGTCAAATATCTTCAAAATGCTAAAGAAGGGAACTCTAAACCTAGAATTATAGCAAAACTTTGAGTAATTGAAAAAACCTTACCATAGAGAAAATGCCAGCCCATATGGTTTTGTAGGAGAGTGATGCCATACGTTCTAGAACAGATCATTCTAGTTACCTCCAGAGATCAGAAAAAGGAAACGCTCTCCAACTCCTTTTAGATCCTAAAATCAGACAGGAATAGAAAGGGGAAAATTGTAAGCCAGTCTCCTTCGTTACACTGATGCGAGGATCTTTCTAAAATGTGCCGATTGAATCTAGCAATATATTTAAGATGACATCAGACCACATTGGTTTATCCCAGAAATGCAAGGATGGCATAATGCAGAAAGTCCACATCTATAAATATAGATGGGAAAAAAAAAAAGAAAACCTCTCTTTCCTATATCGTCAGCTTTTGCCTCTTTATAATTTCCATCATTCAGACACACTCTCTCATCTCAAATATTCTCCACCCTCACATTACCCAACTTATCAGGAGCATTTGACACAGCTGATCACTCTCTCCTTCTTGAAGTTCCTCCTCACTTGGCTCCCGGGAATTTTTTTCTTACTTCACTAGGCAGTTCCTTCTTAATTTCTTTGCTAGTCCTTTCCTTCTCTTCTCCTTAGTGATCCTGGGCCTCATTCCTTGGGTGCTGTCTTCTCTCTCCTCACAGCCTCGGTGATCTCACGCAGTCTGTTGGGTTTAAATGCCATCTATATGCCAGTGACTCACTATACATATATCTCCAGAACCCTCTCTCCTGACCTCAACCCACAAATCCAGCTGCCTACTTGACCTTCCTGCTTGGATAGCGAACAGAGAAATCTGCTGCCCCAAATGCCCATATTTTCTTCAAAGCACTTGGAATATTCTCTCTCTGCCGCCCTAAACGTTCCACCCCTCTCAGTCATGGCAATTGCATCTCACTGGCCGTTCAGGGCAAAATTCTTGGGAGTCCCCCACGTACCCCACATACAGTGCTGTTGGCTGTCCTTTGACAGGACACTGCAGATCTGACCATTCTTACTAACTCCGCTTCTCCAACCAGGTTGGAGCCACCATCATTCCTTGACTGAATTAGGGCCACACAGTCTCCTAACTGGGCTCCCTGTTGTCTTCACATCTCACTCAGAGTAAAAGCCAGAGTCCTTACAGTGCCGTGCACACCTGACACACTCTAGTCATGCTCTGTTACCACACTCTTGTCCCTTCTGTCCTCCTCACTCATGTCCTTCCAGCCCTGCCGTTCCTGAAGTACGGCCAGCAGGCTTCCACCACCTAGACGCTGTACTGGCTGTTCCCTCTGCCTCGCATGCCTTTCCGCCTGATTTCTGCATGGCTAGTTCCCTCCCCTCCATAAAGCCTTGGCTCAGGGAGGCATACCCAGCCTGATCTGTGTAAAATCTGTCTGCAGTTGGCCTCCCACATAACACAGAAACTGCCACTCTGCCTTACTGCTTTCTCCACGCTCGTATCACTTCAACACCATGTACAATGTATTGACTTTTAATGTTTACTGTACAGTATCTATGTCTTCGGTAGGTCAGAGAATTTTGAATAATGAACAAATAAAAATGTGTTCAACATCGTTAGTCATCAGAAATGTAAGACCAAAATGAAAGTCCATTTTATACTCAGTATGTTGGTGGGGGGAAAAAAAAAAAGAATTGATGACCGCAAGTGCCGGCAAGAATGCAGAGCAGCTGAAACCATCACACGGGGCTGGTGGGCGTGGAAGCCGGTTTAACTACTTTGGAAAATACTTTGGCACCATTTTGGAAATTTGAATATTCATTTAACAGAGTCTTGACAGTTCCACTTGTAGGTCATCCCCTTGAGAAACTCTCACAGATGTCCTCCAGAATCCAAGTGCAAAAACATTCTCAACATCATTGTTTCTAATACAAACACGAGAAACAAGCTCAGCACGTTTTGATGGGGGAAATGGATAAATTACAGTGCATGCAGACAGGAGAATATTATGCAGAATTGATAATGAGTGGACTATAGTTATGCACATAACACTGATGGATTAGAAATTCGTTTTGAATGAAGAAAGTAATTTTTAGGGGCACCTGGGTGGTGCAGTCCATTGAGCGTCCGACTCTTGGTTTCAGCTCAGATCATGATCTTGCCATCGTGGGATCGTGCCCGGTGCTGGGCTCCATGCTCAGCACGGAGTCTGCTTAACATTCTGTCTCCCTCTCCTTCTGCCCCTCCTGTTCTTGTGCTCTCTCTCTCTCTTTCTAGTAAATACAGAAATTTTTTTAAGTAATTTTCAAAAGACCATATTACAGTATCATACTGTATTATAAAGCTCAAATCAGGCCAGACTAAACAATAAATTATTTGGGGATATAAACATATTTTGTTAAACTGGTTTTCAAAAATGAAATGTTATGGATATACTTACCCAGGTAGGACATAGTGCTAACCTTTGGGGGAAGAGACCAGCATTGGCAGCGTCGGGGAAGTGTTATTAGATATATTCTTTTCCACGTATCAAATAGTATTCTTGAAATTTTTAAAGTAACAAAATGTAGCTCCTTGTCAGAGCCATGTAGTGTAGAAGAGGCTGGTTGTGCATGTCCCGATCCCACCGCCTTGTCCAGATCTATTGCTCGGGTGACTAGCAAAATCCACGAAAGGAACTCTGTGTTCCCCTCCATTTCTTTGTGATTGACATTTTTCTTCTTCTCTCCCACAGCACCTCATCTACTCTGTGAAGTTTTTTGTATCCTATGCCATTCCGGATGTATCGAAAAGCACGAAGAGCAAGATCAAGAGAGAAAAATACTTAACCCAAAAGCTTCTTCGTGAGAATCACCTCAAAGATATGACAAAAAATATGGGGGTCATAGCTGAGAGGATGGTGGAAGTGGTGGATAACAATTTACGGCCAAAATCAGAATAAGAGCTTTATGTTCCGAGAAGCACTTTACAGAATTTAACTCTGTCAAAATGGATTACGAATCACTAATGAGAATGTTTAAGTTAAAACACTTTGGCAAATAGGAGTTTTATTTGCCATTTTCATATAGATTATTTTTCAGTTTCAGCCAGCCGTGCAGGACCTGGGAAATGTAAAACTTAGATCAAGAAGTACATAAAACTAATCACCTGGAAAACCAGAAATGTTACCCTCTTTTGATAAATTGGAATTTCTGTAACACAGAAAGTGTCTCGTGGTGTGCTTAAAAACCACCCGTTCTGAAGCAGGATGGATTTTTGTCCCTCCTTTTGATTATTTTCATTCCTTTCTGTTCTCAAGCACGTGCTCCCCTCTTAGACAGTGTGTCATTTCTTCCCTTCGCCAGATCTGTCCCAGAGCTATCTTTCCCTTCCAGTACTTTCGCTAAAGACTAGACATGCTAGCTTTTGTGTGATTAAAAATAGCTAACTCGGAATTCAGTTTGAATGCTGTATTAAGTGGCAAATAGACCCCGGAATTCACAATATTTAGCACTATTAGCACATCCCTACAGAGAATGAAATCTCAATAAGAGGAAATAGTTTCAGTCTTCATTTTGCCTGTCTTTCCTATCTCAAAGAAATACTCTTAATGGATTGGAAGAAAGATAGCAAGGTCCTGAAGTGTATTTGCACTAATCCACAGTGACACCCTTTATCTTCCAGGAGCACTCCTCGAATCTTCTGTGCCTCATCAGTGTTGACTGACTGCTTTGCAAATCTCAAGGGAGTAAAATGACACAAGGGGGGAAAGTTACAGATTCAAATGGAATTGTAACTCCTATTGATCAGGATAATTAATTTACCTCTTCTAAAGCTCTGTAGTTTCTTGAAAAAAAAAAAAATCAACGGATTAAAATTACATTTTTATCAACGTAATAGTCTAGAAAGATAAGCCTGTCCATTTCCCGCCAGTTGCCCTTTATTCCTCAGATGCAGGAGGGAGAGCCTTCCAGCTCCCAAGCACCACCGGGAACGGCTCACTGTCCAGCCCTGGTGACAGGACAGGGCTGTGGGTGCTTAAGCCAACAGCAGGTGCCCACACTGTGAGGCTCACCGGCGTTAGCCACGTGGGGAGTGCCTTTCAGCAGGGGTCCTGCTATCCGCGCGATCAGCATACTAAAGCATCTGCCATGGTCAAGGTGCTTCCCTACAGCCTCCATTCCCTTGTTCCGAGCCCACTAACTAACTGGTTTGTAACTTGCACGCACGCGGGGGGTGGGGGAAGAGGAGGGAGACAGGAGCAGACCCAGATCACTCCCAATCCAGAAAAGAGACTCCGGTTTTGGTTTGAGCTTCCAGCCTCCCTAAAGCCACGGTCAGGTCACAGCCCCTCCTGTCAGCTGGCCGTAACTTCCTGCTGAACGCCTACGCCACGCAAATCTTGCCTTCGGTTTGTTCAGTCAGCAATCTTTACTGTGCTTTACTGCCTTTCAGGTGCAAGGCCCTCTGGCAGGCTCTGGAGAAGACCTGGGGCCTGCACCGCTCGCCCTCGGCTGGTGCCGGGGCAGTGCTGGGTGTAGGAGGGTGTCTGGCACTGGGTTCTTGCTCGGTGGGCCCCCACCCACTGCGGTGCTGCTAAACACCCACGTGCCACAGGAGCCAAGCCACTCAGAATCCCAGCAGCGAAGGAAAAGCAAAGCTGTTTCATGAGCAAAGTTCAGAGGCTTGTTATAAGAGCAGCTTAACTCAAGGTCACAACACTAAATGCATGCCGTGAATGTTTAAAAAACAAAAATAGTATTTATGTAGGATCCAGCAATGCAGTGTTCTGGACTTCTGAATTGTCCCAGTGGATCAAGGACAACATTTCACTACCTTTCTTGGTCACGTGAACAGTGTGAACAGAGCGCTCACGGCGAGCTGCATGAGCTCTGACCACGCAGGGAGGAAGAAAGGAGTTTCTTCGCAGCTGCTCATTCCGCACAGCCCAGACCAGGTGCATCTGGTCCTTTCGCTGCTCACCTGCGACACTGCTCCTGGCACTGGTGTCACTTCCTCTCCTCTTACCTCTGCTCTTCTCCGAAGCCTGGGACTATGTCCTCGTGTCGGGTTTGGCAAGTACTCACTGCTTATGGGAGCATAGAAAAGGAAGCGTTCTTGCCTTATCTCCTTGTATACACAAAACTTTAAAAGAATTGTGCATTTACATTTTCATAAATCATCTTTCATAAATCATCTTCATAGTTTAAAATGTGCTTTTGCAGACAGGAGGGGAAAAAGCCTCTACATTTTTAAAGGCAGAAAATAGAATGTATGACACTGCCAGTATTCCCCAAACAGCAAAGTAGTGGGAAGCCAGGGTCACCCATGACACCGACAGTGTTAACGCAACTCCAGTGCTGACTTGCCGGCGGCGAAGAAAAATGTGGGGCCGCGTCTGCAGGCAGGCACGGGCTGGATCTGGAAGTGTGAGCAGAGCAGCACCCCAGGAAAAAGGGTGGGGGTGACAGTGCCCCCACGAAAGGAAAATCTGGCCCTCGACCTGCCCGGTGTTAACCACTAGAGAACTTTGAGTTTTATATCCTTTTGTAATGCCTGTGAATTTTAACAGATTGATGCATTAGACCAAAATACTCAGGGGATTTTTCTTTAAGTATCCCTCAGATATGTCAGGTGTCAACAGAAAGGGAATGCTATCATTTTGGTTTGAAAGCTAGACAAGGCCATCTTGTAAACTGTCACCAAATGCCTTCCCTTTTAATTACCCGTGCGTACATCTTGAATTTCAGAAAACATTAGCTCACAGTGGGGGGCAGAATGTGCTCTGTTATTGAAACACTTCTTGTACCATTTTCTCATTGTGAATATTATATTTTAAGATGTTTGAAAAGTTAAAATGTATGAGCAGCTTAACTAAAGTAGAACGGAAATATTCATGATGCTTTCATACACTGCGGCATAAGATG
Organism: Ursus arctos; assembly: GCF_023065955.2. Classification (NCBI taxonomy): domain Eukaryota; kingdom Metazoa; phylum Chordata; class Mammalia; order Carnivora; family Ursidae; genus Ursus; species Ursus arctos. The sequence goes on from NW_026622941.1 coordinate 36,480,278, forward strand.
TAAAGTTTGTAATGTTTTGTGAATTTCTGTGCATTTTAATATTTTATAATTATAAGCATTTTAATAAATTCATTTTTCAAAACAACACTGTGGTCTACTCTATACTTGTCTTCATGTTTTTAAGAAGGAGAGCAGATAGATCGATGTACATATCTATACACACACATATATTTGTATGTATCTGCTCTTTATCAATTATGTATCACCCAGGTAACAAATGTGTGCTTTTGTGTAGCTGATATCTAAAGTTCTATTTTTCACAGCCTCCTTACTTTGAAACATGATTTTTCTGGGAAAAACGGGGTGTGGGGTTTCAGCCAGGGCTGCTACAACCCAGTTGCTGGGATTGAGCCCTGCCCAGGGCACCAAGCCTGGAGAGAAGGTGGGAGCGGAAAACCAGCCCGCCTCTGCTCACCACACCTCGTGTGCGGGAGTCAGGCTGCATCTGCGAGGAGGGAGAGGCACGTTCTCCAATTGCATAAGGTTGGCCTCTGCATGCTCAACTGCAATCGCAGGGGACAGCGCCACCCAGAACGGGCAGGTCTCTAATGATCCCAGAAAGGCTCTGTTGGAACCTGCTGTGCCCCTGCGTACAGAAAGGAGAAATTATGGAGAAGAAACTAAAGCAAAATCTCATAACAACTGACCTTTTAATCCTGGACAACATATCCAGATTTTAACTCTGTTTTGGTTTGGGGAACTTTGGGGGGTGGTTGTTTTGGTTTTGGGGTGTTTTCTGTTTTGTTTTGTCTGTTTTGCCAGCTTAAATCTCATTAGGTTTTCAAGAAAACTCTAAATCAAATATAACCCATAACTGGACCAATAGCAAGAAGCCTTTTCTGATCCTTACGCGGTACCCTTGGGGCCAGGACTAATGTTATTCTTATTTTCAAGTCTTTTAAGTCCAGCAAAGGACGGGCCAGAATTTCATTTCTTAAGCTTAGTTCCCCCTCTCATTTGCAGGGGATGATGAGATCATAAATACAGTTGACCCTTTAACAACACCTGTTTGAATGTCACAGGTCCACTTTAAGATTTTTTTTTAAGATTTATCAGAGACTGCAGGCCAGCAGGGAGGAGCAGTGGGAGCACAAGCAGACTCCACGCTGAGCGCAGAGCTCGATTTCAGGACCCTGAGATCATGACCTGAGCTGAAATCAAGTCGGTCACTAAACCCACTGAACCACCCAGGTGACTCTACACAGATTTTTCTAATAAAATTTTAATACTTAACAGTACTATAAATGTATTTTCACGTCCTTGTGATGTTAACATTTTTTCTCTAGCTTTATTGTAAGAACAGAGTATATAATATATAAAATATGCATTCATTGGACTTCAGCTTCTGGTCCAAGATCACAATGTAGGAAGACCCTGAACTCATGTCTTCCACAGACACACCAAACCAACACCTGCTTATAGAGCAATTCCTCCCGAAGAACTGAGGACTGACCGAACAGCTTCTGCACAACGAAAGGCCACAAAGAGAATAGCAAGAGACACAGAGACATGGTAACAAAGGGAACCACCACCCCCATTGCAAACGGCAGTGAGGAGCAGTAGTTCAGAGGGACCATGAGCAGATTCATCTGCCCTTGAACACAGGAAAAAGGCCACTGTTTACAAAGACAACCAGAATATACAGGCACCAACCCTAGAGCCCTGTCAAATGGGAGGGGAGCTGCTGGAACTCTCTCCAGGTTAGAGGGACTGGTGAGCCCCGTAGTTTGCATTCACCCTTTACCTTAGTAGCACAGACAAACGCAGGGTCAGGGTGTCAAAGCCAGCCTCAGAAAGGCCTGGACCCCTAGCCCACACCAGCCTCAACTGCACCAGGGAACAGAAACAAAAAAACAAAAATTCACTGCTTAAGTCAACTAGAATATAAAGGATCCAGCCCTAGAATTCTGCCAAATGGCAGAGGAGCTGTTGAAATTCTCTCCAGGTTGGAGGGACTGGGTTACATTCTTTCTCCTCCACCTGCCGCTGTGGACAGGAGCAGAGTCTGGGCACACTAGCAAGCCTACCACCTCAGTGAACCCCAAGCCCACACCAGCCCCAGCTGTCCCACCAAGGTGGCCCCCTGCTTGAAGCGCACCAGTCCACCCCTGCTGGGCACTCACTATAGCTCCAGCCATCTCACCAAGGTGATACAGTTGCAAAACACCCCAGAATACTCCCAGTTCACACCACTTTGGCTCTACATGACTTGCCAGGGCACCCCCAGCTCTCACTTTGGCTCCAGACAATTTACCAGGGCCCCTTTAGTGCAGAGTGCTCTGGGACCTCCCCCCCCACAACCATGCTCTAGCCACACCACTGGAGTGCTCCTGCACCCCAGGAACCCCAACCCACATCCACCCTGGCTCTAGCTGCCCTGCCATGGCACCCTCTACGTGCAGCATCTCAGGACACTCTGGCTTACACTTCGGCTTTGGCTATTCTGCTGGGACACCCCCTGTGCAGAGAGCCCCAGGACACCCCAGCTTGCACCTAATTCATCTTCAGCTGTCTTGCCAGGGTGCCCTCTTCACAGAGAGCCCCTGGACCTTCCAGTCTGCATCCATTTCAGCTGTCTGGCCAGGTTTCATTCTATAGAGAGCCCCAGGACTGCCCTGGCTCATGCCCACTTCACCTCTGGCCATTCCACCAGGGCAGCCCTACCCCCAGGCCACAACAGCCAGCCAACCAGCCAAAGTCCCCAGGCACACAGTTTACACAGGGATGACCACGTACAAGATCATTCCTTCTAGTTTAGGAGAAGTAGCTATTCTGCCTAATTTATAGAAATAAACATAGAAAGTTAAACAAAATGGGGAGATAGAGGAATATGTTCCAAATGAAAGAACAAGACAAAACCTAAATGAAATGGAGATAAGCAACGTGCCTGATAAAGAGTTCGAAATCATGATGATAAAGATGTTCAATGGACTAGAGAGAAGAGTAGCTGAACTCAGTGAGAACTTCAACAAAGAGAAAATATAAATATTTGAAGAAAATATAAATATTGAAGAATACAATAACTGAAATAAAAAATACACCAGAGGGAATCAACAGATTAGTGAATACAGAAGAACAGATTAGCAATCTGGAAGATAGGATAATGAAAAGTGTCCAAGCTGAACAGTATGAAGAAAAAAGTTTTTTTTTTTTTAAGAAAAAAGAAGTTTTAAAAATAGGTAAAGGTATCTCTTGGACAACATCAAGTGAACATTTGCATAATAGGGGTCCCAGAAGGAGAAGAGAGAGAGAAAGGGGCAGAAAATTTATTTGAAGAAATAACAGCTGAAAACATTCTTAACCTGGGGAAGAAAACAGATATCCAGGTTCAGGAAATACAGTGCATTCCAAACAAGATGAACCCAAGGAAGTCCACACAACAATCTATTAAAATCAAAATGTCAAGCATTAAAGACAAAGACAGAATTTTAAAAAGAGCAGGAGAGAAGCAACTAGCTATGTACAGGGTAATCCAATAAAGCTATCATTAATTTTTCAGCAGAAACTTTGCAGGCCAGAGGGAGTGGCATGATATATTCAAAGTACTAAAAGGAAAAAATTTACAACCAAGAATACTCTACCTCGCAAGATTATCATTTAGAAAGGATGGAAGGAGAGAGAAAGTATTTCTAAGACAAAAACAATTTTTTTTAAAACCCCAAAAATAGTTAAAGGCATTCACCACCACTAAGCCAGCCTTATGAGAAACGTTTAAGAGACTTCTTTAAGTAGAAAAGAAAAAACCATAATTACAAGTAAAAAAGTTATAAAAGAAAAAAAAATGTCATGAGTAAAGTAAGCATACAGTAAAGGTAGTAGCAAACACTTATAAAGCTCGTATAAAGATTAAAGAGAAAAGTGGTACAATAAATTATACCTAAAAAAAATTAGGTAAGGGGACTAGTAAAATCAAAAGATGTAAAATATGGCAACATATACAACAAAATGGAGGGGAAAGTAAAAATGAATTTCTTTTAGAACGTGTTTGAATTTCATTGACACCTTCAACTTAATAGAGACTGCTATATACTTAGGATGTTATATATGAACCTCACAGTAACTACAAACCAAAACCTATAATAGATACAAAAAATAAGGAGAAAAAAAGGCAATCAGAACACTAAATTAAGTCATCAATCACAAGGAAAGAGAGGAATAAAAACGGAACAGAGGAGAACTATAAAAACAACCAGAAAACAATTAACAAAATTGCAATAAGTACATGCCTATAAATAATTATTTTAAATGTAAATGGTCTAAATGCTCCATCAAAAGACATAGGGTGACAGAATGGATTAAACAACAGCAACAAGACTCATCTTTATGCTGCCTACAAGAGACTAACTTCAGACCTAAAGACACATACAGACTGAAAGTGAAGGGATGGAAAATGATATTCCAAGCAAACTGTAGAAGACAAAAGCCAGGGTGGCAATACTTATATCAGACAAAATAGACTTTAAAACAAAAACTGTAACAAGAGACAAAGAAGGGCATTACATAATGATAAAACGATCAATCTAACCAAAACATAACAATTGTAAATATCTATGCACCCAACATAGGAGCACCTAAATACATAAAGCAATTATTAACAGATACAAAGAGAGAAATTGACAGTAATATAGTAATAGGAGACTTTAATACTCCTTGTACATCAATAGCTAGATCACCCAGGCAAAAAAAAAAAAAAAAAATAAGGAAAGAGCATCTTTGAATGACACATTAGACTAGATGGGCTTAACACTTATATACAGAACATTCCCACCCTAAAACAACAGAATAAACATTCTTTTCAAGTACACATAGAACATTCTCCAGATCACACACACAGGCCTACCTCAAACAAAACAAAACAGAAAAAAAACAAATACACACACACACCCCAATAAAATTTTCAAATGATCAATCTAACCTCACAAATAAAGGAACTAGAAAAAAAGTAAAAACAAAGCTCAAAGTTAGTAGAAGAAAGGAAATAATGAAGATCAGAGTAGAAATAAATGAACTAAAACAAGAAGGAAGGGAGGGAGGGAGGGAGGGAGGGAGGGAGGGAGGGAGGGAGGGAGGGAGGGAAAAGATCAATGAAACCTAGAGCAGATTCTTTGAACAAATGAAATTTATGAACCTTTAACCAGACTCAGCAGCAAAAAAAGAGGACCCAAATAAATAAAATAAAAAATGGAAGAAAAGTAATGATTGACACCACAGAAATACAAAGGATTATAAGAATCTACTATAGGAAATTATATGCCAAAAAATTGGACAACCTAGAAGAAATGCATAAATTCCTGGAAACATACAATCTCACAAAAATGAATCAAGAAGAAACAGAAAATCTAAACAAACAGCTTACTAGTAACAATATTATTGAATCAGTAATCAAATGTCTAAAAAAGTCCAGGACTAGATGAATTCAGAATTGCATTCTACCAAACTTTTCAGGAAGACTTAATATCTATTCTTCTCAAACTATTCCAAAAAATAGAAATGGAAGGAAAGATTCTAAATACATTCTACAAGGCCAGCATTACCCTAATACCAAAACCAGAAAATGACACTATGAAAAAAAAACTAAAAACCAATATCCCTGATGAACATAGTTGCAAAAATCCTCAACAAATATTAGCAAATTGAACTCAGCAATACATTAAAAGGACCATTTATCATGACCAAGTGGCATTTATTCTGGAGATGCAAGAATGGTAAAATAGTCACAAATCGATGTGATACACCACATCAACAAAATGAAGGATAAAAATCATATGATCATCTTGATACAGAAAAAGCCTTTAACAAAGTTTAATATCTATCCATGATAAAAACTCTCAACAAAGTAGGTTTAGAGGAAACACACCTCAACATAATTAAGGCTGCCTATGAAAAACCCACAGCTAACATCATACTAAATGGTGAAAAACTGAGAGTTTTGCTCTAAGATTAGGAACAAAACATGGATGTCTATTTTCACCACTTTTATTCAAAATAGTACTGGAAGTCCTCGCCACAGCAATCAGACAAGAAAAGGAAATAAAAGGCATTCGAATTGGTAAGGGAGAAGTAGAACTGTCACAATTTGCTGGTAGTGTGTGTGTGTGTGTGTGCGCGCGCGTGTGTGTGTATCCCTCAAGAATCCACCAAAAAACAATTAACAATAAACCAATGAATTCAGTAAAGTTGCAGGATACAAAATTAATATACAGAAATCTGTTGCATTTCTATACACTAATAACAAAGTAGCAGAAAGAGAAATTAAGAAAAAACCATTTACAATTGTACCAAAAAGAATAAAATACCCAGAATAAACTTAAGCAAGGTGGTGAAAGGCCTATACTCCAAAAACTATAAAACACTGATGAAAGGTAAAACAAACAATCCTAAAATTTGTATGGATCCACAGAAGAGCTTAAATAGCCAAAGCAATCTTGAAAAAGAAAACAAAACTAGAGGTATCACAATTCCAGGCTTTAAGTTATATTACAAAGCTGCAGCAATCAAATGGTGTGGTACTGACACAAAAACAGACACAGAAGTCAATGGAACAGACTAGAAAACCCAGAAATAAACCCACAATTATATGGTCAACTAATCTTCAACAAAAGAGGAACAAATATAATATGGGAAAAAGATAGTCTTGTCAACAAATGGTGTTGGGAAAACTAGTCAGCTACATGCAAAAGAATGAAACTGGATCACTTTATTTCACCATACACAAAAATAAACTCATAATGGATTAAAGACCTAAATGTGAGATTTGAAACTATAAAAGTCCTTGAAGAAAGCACAGGCAGTAATTTCTCTGGCATTGGCTGTAGCAACTTTTTTTTAGATAGGTCTCCTGAGGCAATGGAAACAAAAGCAAAAATAAACTATTGGGACTACGTCAAAATAAAACGCTTCTGCACAGTGAAGGAAACAATCAATGAAACTAAAAGGCAACCTATGGAATGGGAGACGAGATTTGCAAATGAAACATCTGATAAAGAGTTAGCAATCCAAAACATATGAAGAACTTCTAAAACTCAACACCCAAAAAAATGAATAACCCAATTAAAAAATGGGCAGAAGACATGAATAGACATTTTTCCAAAGAAGATATATAGATGGCCAACAGACACATGGAAAGATGCTGAACATCACTCATCATTAGGGAAGTGCAAATCAAAACTATAATGAGATATCTCATACCTGTCAAAATGGCTAAAATCAACAACATAAGAAACAACATGTATTGGCAAGAAGGTGGAGAAAAGAAGACCAAATGTGAGACCTTATGCACTGTTGGTGGGAAAACAAATTGGTGCAGCCATTGCAGAAAACACTATGGAGTTTCCTCAAAAAGTTAAGAATAGAACTACCCTATGATCCAAGAATCACAGTACTGGGTATTTACCCCCAAAATACAAAAACATAATTCAAAGCAATACATGCCCCCCTATTTATTGCAGCATTATATACAATAGCCAAAATATGAAAAGAAGTCCAAGTGTTCATCAATAGATGAATAAAGAAGATGTGGTATATATAGCCATGGAATACTATTCAGCCATAAAAAGGAATGAAATCTTGTCATTTGCAGCAGCATAGATGGAGCTAGAGAGTATAATGCCAAGAGAAATAAGTCAGAGAAAGACAGATTCACTCATGTGGAATTTAAGAAACAAAACAATGAGCAAAGGAAAAAGAAAGAGAAACCAAGAAACAGATTCTTGCCTATAGAGAACAAACTGATGGCTATCAGAGGGGAGGTGGGTGGAGGGATGGTTGAAATAGGTGATAGGGATTAAAAGTACACTTATGATGAGCACTGAGTAATGTATACAATTCTTGAATCACATATTGTACCCCTGAAACTAATATAACACTAGATGTTAACTATACAGGAATTAAAATAAAAAGCGTAATTAAAAAAACATCGATGAAAGAAATCGAAGATGTCACAAATGGAAAGATAGTCCATGCTCATGGATTGCAAGAATTAATATCATTAAAATGTCCACACTACTGAAAGTAATCTACAGATTTAATACAATTCCTACCAAACCACCAATATCATCTTTCACAGAACTACAACAAATAATACTAAAATATGTGTGGAACCACAAAGACTCTGAATAGCTATGGCAATCTTGAGAAAGAAGAATGAAACCTGAAGGTATTACAATCCCAGATTTCAAGACATATAACCAAGTTATAGTAATAAGAATATTATGGTATTAGCACAAAAATAGACACATAGATTAATGGTACACTATAGAGAGCTCAGAAATAACCCCTTAATTATATGGTTAATTAATCTACAACAAAGGAGGCAAGAACATGCAATGGGGAAAAGTGTCTCTTCAACAAATGGTTTTGGGAAAACTGGACAACTACATGCAAAAGAATGAAACTAGACCACTTTCTTACTCTATACACAAAAATAAATTCAAATTGGATTAAAAACCTAAATGTGAGACAGACCTGAAGCCATAAAACTCCTAAAAGAAAACATACACTGTAATCTTGGATAGAAGCTCTAGCAACCTTTTTCTAGATACGTCTCCTAAGGCAAGGGAAACAAAAGCAAAAATAAACTATTGGAACTTCAAAATAAAAATCTCTTGCATAGCTAAGGAAACCATCAACAAAAGGACACGGCAACCTACTAAATGAGAACAGATATTTGCGAACAATATATATAGGATGCTAATAACCAAGATATATAAAGTATGTATACAACTGAACACCAAAAACCAAATAATCCCACTAAGAAATGGGCAGAGGATCTGAACAGACATTTTTTCAAAGAAAACAGACAGGTGGCCGACACATGAACAGATAATCATCATCAGGGAAATGCAAATCAACACCACAATAAGATAGTACCTTCTACCTGCCAGAGTGGCTAGAATCAAAAAGACAAGAAATAGGGGTGCCTGGGTGGCTCAGTCGGTTAAGCATCCAACTCTTGGTTTCAGCTCAGATCATGATCTCACAGGTCATGGGACTGAGCCCCTCATGACTCTCCCCACTCAGCAGGGAGTCTGCTTGAAGATTCTTTCCCTCTGCCCCTCCCCGATGTGTGCACGTGTGCTCTCTCTCTAAAATAAATAAATCTTTTTTAAAAAGACAGGAAATAACAAGTGTTGGTGAAGATGTAGACAAAGGGAACACTGTTGGTAGGAATGTAAATTGGTGCAACCACTGTAGAAAATATGGAGGTTCCTCAAAAAATGAAAAATAGAAATACCATATGATCCAATAATTCCACTGCTATGTATTTACCCAAAGAAAATAAAAACACTAATGCAAAAAGATATATATACCCCTATGTTTATTATTGCAAGATTATTTATAACAACCATGATTTGGAAGCAACCTTAGTGCCCATCAATAGATGAATGGGTGAAGGAGATGTGATCTACATACAATGGAATATTAGCCATAAAAAGGAATGAAATCTTGCATTTTCAGCAACATGAATGGACCTGGAGGGTATTATGCTAAGTGAAACAAGTCACACAGAGAAAAATAAATACCATATGATTTTATGTATATGTAGAATATAAAAAACAAAGCAAAAACAAACAAACAAACAGAAACAGACTCACAGAAATAGAGAACTCATGGTTGCCAGAGGAGAGGGGTGGAGGATGGGTAAAATGGTAAGGGGAGCAGGAGATACAAGCTTCCAGCTAGAGAATGAATAAGACACAGGAATGAAAGGCACAGCACTGTAATAGCATTGTATGGTGCCCGAGGGCAGCTACGCTTGTGGTAGGCAGAGCATAACATATAGACTTCTCAAATCACTACGTAGTGCTCCTGAAACTAATATAACATTGTGTGCCAACTATACTTCATTTAAAAAAAAATGTGTTAACTGCTTTTAGGCTTTTGGTAAGGTTTCTGGTCAATAGCAGGGTAGTAGTAGTTAATTTTTTGGTGAGTCGAAAGTTCTATATGGACTTTGGATTGTGCAGGGGCTGGGCACCCCTAACTCCTATACAGTTCAAGGGTCAAATGTAATTGGTGGGGGTCAGATAAATACCATGCACTGTGCCAGGTGTTTATTTACATACTATCTCACTGCCAACATTTTATTTTTTTGCAGGTAAATTTTAAGTAGCATTAATAAATGATTCTAAAGGAAGTATAGGATTATAAAAGAAATGCAACATGTTGAAATAATCTGAAGCTGTACTCGGAGGCTGCGTGGGAAAACTAAGTCCTGCTCTCGCCCAGCCCAGCCCACTCCAGAGGTCCCAGGAAGTGTGAGTTGAGACCATCGAATGGTCTTTTTGCCCAAAAGAGACTTCGGAGATTTGCTTTGGTTTTAATAATTATATTTAGTGCATTGAAGTTGTAGGTCAGAAAAGCTACTTCTTTCCTTACACTTTTAACGTCAGCCCAAATCCTATTCTTTTCATAAACTTAGCAAATTTTATCACTTTTTAAGGGAATTTTGAATGTCTGTTTCCACTTACAAACTTAATGGAATGCTTTAAAATATCTGAAAGAGCAATTATAAATTTAGCTTCTTCCATTTCGTTTTTACGTACTCCGGTTTTCTGACCAACTGTGGCCAAGAGGCCATAAGTGGGGGAGTTGCAAATTCTTCTCTTCAGAGGATAACTTTCACAAAGACATTTAGGCCATGTCCTCTCTTGTTACCCTTTGTTACTGGGAGACTGAATATAGAGTGGAAAATGGCCAGACCATATATAGAAATAGAACTCTGACCCACAACCTGTAGCAACCAGCCCAGGAAACCAACCTGTTATCTGCAATAATCAGACCAGAAAGCCAGCCAGACTTGTAGGAGGTCAGACTGTTTTATCTCTCATGACAGTCCAGGAAGCCAAACAATAACTCCTAAAACAATCAGCCCCAAATGGCAGGGACTTGATTAATAACTGACAGCTTAGCTAATTTTTACCCCTACTTCCAACTTAGGATCAACCAGGGAAAGCCAAATGTGCCCCCTAACCAATCGCATAGGATGCCCTGCTTCTAGGTAGCCCACCTCCAGCTTCCCCATGCCAACAGCCTCCAACTAGATCACTCCTGGAGCCTTCCCCCTTTCCCACTCTAAAACTTCCTCACTCCTATTTCTACCATTGAGTCTCGGCCAAAATGCAATTGACAGCGGCTGACTCCTTTAATACAGCAAGCTTGGAATAAATCGATTTTGCTTGCTCTCATTTGGTTGATCTTTATTTTCACTAGGTTATTTATCCTCTGTAGCCTCTAGCTTCCTGATCCATTAAATGGGGCTATTTGATCGTACCAGGCAGTGTCACTTTGAAGTTCTTAATGTCTTACATTGAATTCAATGTGCCAGGCAATAGAGGAAACCACAGGATGAATACAAAGCATCTTCTTTGAGGTGTGGGTTTCAATGATTAGGGGAGAAAGACCATATCAAAACAAACACAGATATATTTTGGAACTAAATGTAAAATGTAAGTGAATTTTTTAACGTAAAATAACAAAATTCAAAGGAATTGCTTATATTGAGCTGCTTCATCTCGACCCCTGGGTTATGCCTTTCCTTTTCTCCCTTCATTGGGACTTGGGAGGAAAAGTCTGAGAAATATTGACATATGCTAAAAGCACCTTGTCGGCCTTGAGATTCTAGAACAGTGGTTCCCTTGGGAGGGTTTGAGACCTTTTCGAGAGGTCTACCAAGGCAAAACTACTTTCATAGTAACACGAAGACATTATCTGCCTTCTCACTCTTGTTCTCTCAGTGTGCGGTGGGGTTTCCAGAGGCTACCCAACGTGTGACATGGCCACAGACTGAACACAGAAGCAGTTATGAGCATCCAGCTGCTTTGTATTAAGTCAGACATTAAAAATATAAAACGATGTACTCTTCTCACATTATTTTGAAAAACAGTTATTTTTCATTAAAACAAGCAGTGGGTTTATTGCTATTTTAAAATTAAGAAAATTTTTTAATTTCTCAGTTTTATTTTCTAATACACAAAATATTACTAGATATGATTCACACAAACAAAATTTTTTTAGGGTTCTCAATTCTGTTTTAAGAGTATGAAGGCGTTTGGTGGCCAAGAAGTATAAGAATCACTGCTTTATAGCAGTAGAAATTTGAACCAGAGCCAACCATGGCATTCACATTGAGCTTGGACAGTACGGCTCCAAGTGTGAGGGGGGCAGAAAGACCAATGCAAACTTTCCACTCTCAGTGCATGTGAAATCCATCTTCTGGTCAATGTTAATGACCCTCACCGAAGCTCAGGATCCAGCACAAGGCCTGCATTGGTGCTTCTGCTCAGACGAAGCCCTCACCCCTGACTGATGCCTGCTGACTTCTTGATCTTTATTTCCCAGCTGTGTGTCCTGGGCTGCCCAGTTTGATGAGGACTGCTGCAGTCTCTTTTGTGTATCCTGCCACATCGAGCACATATTTGTGTATATATGTTGGATTCCAGGCTGCCTTACTTAGAAATTCTGGAGTCTCAAGGGAGGAAATAGGACCACTAATATTAGTGAACTAGCATGCAAAAAGTGGTCAGAACTACAGATCCCGATGCTGGTTAGAGGCCCACTGTAAAAACACAGTGTACATTGAGCTTGCACACGACATGCAGGAAGCAATCTCATTAAAGATATTTCCTTCAAATAAGGAGGACAGTGTATTTATTCATTACCATATCTGTAGCAGAGCTGGCAGAGAGTAGATGTTCAATAAACAGTCGTTGACTGAATGAATAAATAAGTGAGTGAATGCGTTAACCTTCCCTGATACCAGATTCTTCCAACCAAGAGATTTAGAAAGCATACCCAGGAAAGTAAAATAAGGTAAAAATGGAAATGACAGTTGACTGTGCAACGTATTAAATCAAGATGGGTAGAGCTATGGTAGATGTTGGCTCCATACAATGGCTGAGTGGGAAGAAGTCCTGATTGTGAACGGAGAGAAAATATTTTTACTATACATGTTGCTACTTCTCCAGCCATCTGCCAGCTCTCTGCTGGCCACCAACCACCAGCCCACCACTGAAATGAGTCACAGTCCAATACAGAACTACAGCTGCCTTCTGAGGTGAGGTGACACCGAAGATTTTTTTTACAGGACATACAGAGGCCAATGTAGAAGGCCAGTGCAGGGTACCTGGGAGGCTATCAATCCCCATGTACAAATGCTGTATTGAGCAAACTCCTGAACTCATCTGCTGTGTGGTTCTCGTGACTGACTTCCACTTGGTCCCTCCAACTGGAGACAGATCCAACCAGAAGGCAGCTTGAACAAGGCTATCATGATATTAGCACCCTGTTATTCCCTATCCATGGGAAAAGGGTAAAGGAGAGTTTTCTGGGCATGTGAGCATTTGAATTTGGGCTTTTAAACAAACTCTCAAAGGCAAATGCTGGCTCTCATTTTCATTCAGCCTAACTGGAAACAATAAGTACCAGGGTATGCAAGATAGGATTTTGCTGCCATATTTAACATTGATTTGTCCATGAAATTAGACTTTTGAAAGGACCAGCTTTTGCTGACTCATTCTATTATGTCTTCATTTTATATTCAATATATCATTTTTTAATGTGACTTTCTTTCGGTTAAGTCTTTCTTTTTCTCTATCTAATTTCCTAAGTTAGATTCATTTGACAATTCACTCCACAAATTGTTGTGTCTATTGTATGGCAGCCATTGTTTTACGTACTGGAGACAGAGTAGTGTTGCTTAACTCACTAATTTTTTAATACTGGTATTTAAGACCATAAATTTCTCTGCCTCATTAGGGGATATCTTCCCCTTCATGGACCTACTCAGCAAAGACTGAAAGAAGTAGGTGTTTCTTAAAATGCCCAGTTTTCAACAAAAATCCAAAGGCATACAAAGAAACGGGGAAGTGACATCACCAAAATGGTGATGTAGGAGACCCCAGCCTCCTTCCCCAGACAAAGATCAATAATTAGACAACTATCCATGGACAAAACCAGCACTGGAAGAGCCCTAGAATCCACTCAAGTAACTTCAATACAGTGGAACAAAAATCCCAAAAGTAACTGCACAAAAAGTGAAGGGAGACAGTGTCATTGTGTCTGTATCATCCCATCCCCCAAGCCAGCATTACTCGGTGCCAAGAAAGAATTTCACAACTAGAAAGCTTCCCTCACTAAGAAAGACAGAGGTGCTTTTGCGGCCCCAATGAAGGTTCCACGTCAGTTTTATCCCACAAAGATGGGGTATAGAATGGGCTATACAGGGACAGCTGGGAGCAAGGAATAAAAGCAGTAGCAGTCACACAAACGGAGTGATCACAGTTCACAGTGACTTGCTTTATAGATAAACCCAGAAGCTTTCAACATAGAAGAAGGAACCAATGGCCAGCATTTCTGCTGTGGGCTTCCTGCAGATTTCACCAGTTTTTACCCCACAGGTGTTTGGATTCACTGATGCCAGTCAACTGAGTCCCTCCCTGCTCCTTTTCCCTGCCCTAGAACAGAACTGGCAGCCATCCCAGGCCTCTGCACCTACTGGAATGCCAAACAGCAGCCTATTCAACCCCCTTGAACGACCCCCACCACCAAGAACACAACTGAGGCTAGCCCCTCCAGCTGTACTCTTGCATGCTGCTGACCTGATGCACATCACTGGCCTCCACTGCAACACACATGCCCAGGGAGAGATTACACGGTCAAGGGAGAGCGCACATAGCCAGGGCAGCACAGCTGCCAGTGAGCCTCCACTTGGCGCTGACCCTTGTTGCCTGGTCTGGCCCCCACCACTATGTTTGTATCTGCCACCTACCTGACACTCTATGGACACCTGCAGCTGGTCTCCAGAGCTGAGTATGTGTACACCACTGGCTTCAGCCACAGCTGCTGCCTGCCCTGGTCTCTAGCCATGGACATGAAGGCATCTCACTGAGGATTCCAAGAGGATCCCTTGCAGCCACTGCAGACCACCAACAGCATCTGCCAAGGACCACACAGTTGTCAAAGCTATGGACTCCAATAGCTTGAGCCAAAAAACACACCAAACCTCCCTAGACCCAGTGCTACCACACACCCCTGCAATTCACACCCTGCACCACTAAACCTGGGATCACAGCACACTCCAGTGTGCCCTCACATGCAAGTGAAAGTCTTCCCTTAACCAAATGAGTCCATAAAGTCTGGAAGAGGCGACTGCTTCCTCAAATGTGCAGGCACCTATGCAAAGCTACAGGAATTACAAAGAATCAGGAAAAAAGACACAACCAAAAGAATACAGTAAACCTCCAGTAACTGGCCTCAAATAAATGGGGATCTAGGAATTGCCCAACAAAGAATACTAGAAAATTGTCCTAAAGATCCTCACAGAATTATAGGAGAATACAGATGAATAATTAACAATATCAAGAAAATGATTCAAGAACAAAATGAGAAGGTTAATGGAGGTAATAAACAACAACAACAACAACAAAAAGACATAAAAAAAGAACCACACAGAAATTGGAACTGTAGAATATAATAACTGAAGAATTCAACTGAGAGCTTCAACAGACGTGACCAAGTAGAAGAATAAGTGAGGCCCAAGACAGATCAACTGAAATTTTCCAAATCAGAGGAGCAAAAAGGAAGAAAAGTAGGGAAAAAAGTAAATAAAGCCTATGTGATCTACAGGATACTATCAAAAAACCAATTTGAGAATTATTAGAGTCCCAGAAGAGAAATAAAGAGAGAGGGAGATGGGGGAAGAGCTTAATTAAAGCAATAATGGCTAAGAAGTTCCTAAATCTGGAGAGAGATTTGGATAGCCAAGCCCATGAAGCTCATAGGTAACCAAACAAAATCAACTTAAACAGATCCTCTCCAAGACTCATTTTAATAAAAATGTAAAAAATCAAAGACAAAGGGAGAACCTTAAAAGCAGCAAGAGAAAAAATAACTCACAAAGGAACCCCCATAAGGCTATCAGGTTTCTCAGCAGAAATTTTACAGATCAGGAGAGAGTGGGATAATATATTCAAGGTACTAAAAGGAAAAAAAAGAAAATGCTAACCAAGAATACTTTACCGAGAACTATCCTTCAGAAATGAAGGAAAGATAAAGACTTTCAAAGACAAACAAAACCTGAGGGACTTCATCACCATTAGACCTGCCTTACAAGAAATGCTGAAAGGAATTCTTCAAGCTGAAATGAAAAAACACTGATCAGTAACATGAAAACATATGAATAAATATACAACACACTGGTAGAGGTAAGTATATAGTCAGATTCAGAATACTCAAATACCATAATATCAACAATTTGTTGATAGATACACAATATAAAAAAGGGGAATTGTGACATTAAAACGTAAAAGGAGGGGAAATAAAAGGCTACAGATTTATATGCAACTGAAGTTGTTAGTGTAAACTGTTCAATCAGATGTTATATGTAAGACAGTATCCACAAGACAAAAACCTATAGTGCATTCACAAAAGATAAAGAGAAAAGAATCAAAGCATACAACTGCAGAAAATCGTAATTCCAAAAGGAAGGCAGCACCCCCCAAAAAAAGCTGGGGTGGCAATACTTATATCAAACAAAATAGACTTTAAAACAAAAACCATAATAGGAGACAAAGAAGGGCATTACATAATGATAAAGGGATCAATCCAACCAGGGGATATAACAATTATAAATATCTATGCCCTCAACTTAGATGCACTTAAATACATAAAGCATTATTGACATATATAAAGGGAGAAATTGACAGTAATACAATAACAGTAAGAGACTTTAACACTTTTTTCACATCAATGGATAAATCACCCAGGCAGAAAATTAAGGAAACAGTGGCTTTGAATGACACATTAGACCAGACGCACTTAACAGATATATATAGAATATTTCATTCAAAACCAGCAGAATGCACATTCTTTTTAATTGCACATAGAACGTTCTCCAGGATAGATCACATGTCAGGCCACAAAAAAGCTTCAATAAATTTAGGAAGACTGAAATCATATCAAGCATGTTTTCTGACCACAAAAATATGAAACTAGAAATCAATTACAAGAAAATAAACTGGAAAAAAACACAAACAACTGCAGGCTAAACAACATGCTACTAAACAACCAATGGGTTAACAGAGAAATCAAAGAGGAAATAAAAAAATACCTGGAGGCAAATGAAAATGGAATATGATCGTCCAAACTCTTTGGGATGTAGCAAAGGGAGTTTTAAAAGGGAATGTATATTGATATAGGCCTACTTCAAGAAACAAGAAAAATCTCAAATAATAGCAATCTAACCTGACACTTAAAGGAGCCAGAAAAAGAAGAACAACCAAAGCCCAATGTTAGTAGGAAAAGAAAATCATAAAGATCAGAGTGGAAATAAATGGAGACTAAAAAAAAAGTTAAAAAAAAGCATCAACGAAACCAAGAGCTGGTTCTTTGAAAACATAGACAAACTGATAAGCCTTTAGCCAGAATAATCAAGAAAAAGAGAGGACTCTAAATAAAATCAGAAATGAAAGAAAAGTAACAACCAGAACCTCACAAATATAAAGAATTATAAGAGATTACTACAAAAAAAATTATATGCCAAGAAATTGGACAACCTAGACAAAAATGGAAAAATTCCTAGAAACATTCCATCTTCCAAAATGGAATCAGGAAGAAATGGAAAATATGAATAAATAGATCACTAGTAAAAAAAAATTGGTAATAAAAAACATCCCAATGAACAAAAGTCCAGGACTAGATGGCTTCATAGGTGAATTCTACTAAATATTTTAAAAAGAGTTAATATTCATTCTTCTCAAAATAGTCCAAAAAATAGAAGAAGGAAAACTTCCAAATTCATTCTATGAAGCCAGCATTACCCTGATGCCAAAAGCAAAGACACTCAAAAGGAAAAAGAAAAAGGAAAGAAAGAAAACTATAAGCCAGTATTCTTGATAAACACAAATGCAAAAATCCTCAACAAAATATTAGCAAACCAAATTCAATAATACCTTGAAAGGATCATTTATCACAATCAAGTGGAATTTATTCTGGGGATGAAAGGATGGTTCAATATCTGCAAATCAATCATTGTGATACATCACACTAAAAAATGAAAGACAAAAATATGATGATCTCAATAGATGCAGAAAAGCATTTGACAAAATCCAATATCCATTCATTATAAAACTCTCAACAAAGTGGGTTTAGAAGAAATGTACCTCAATATAATAAAGGCTGTATATAAAAAAAACCACAGCTAATATCATATTCATATTCTGTGAATATTCAAAACAGCTTTCCCTTTGAGATCAAGACCAACACATGGATGTCTACTCTCACCACCTTTATTCAAGATAGGGCTGCAAGTCCTAGCCATAGCAATGAGACAAGAAAGAAAAGGAATCCAAATTTTTTTTTTTTAAGATTTTATTTATTTATTTGACAGAGATAGAGACAGCCAGCGAGAGAGGGAACACAAGCAGGGAGAGTGGGAGAGGAAGAAGCAGGCTCATAGCAGAGGAGCCTGATGTGGGGCTCGATCCCATAACGCCGGGATCACGCCCTGAGCCGAAGGCAGACGCTTAACCGCTGTGCCACCCAGGTGCCCCGAAAAGGCATCCAAATTGATAAGGAAGAAGTAAAACTTTCACTATTTGCAGATGACATGATACTATACATGGAAAACCCTAAGCACTCCACAAAAAAACAATTAACAGTAGCAACGAATTCAGTAAAGTTGCAGAACACAAAATCAATATCCAGAAATCTGTTACATTTCTATACACTAATAATGAAACAGCAGAAAGAAAAATTAAGAAAACAATCCCATTTACAACTGCACCAAAAATGATGAAATAGCTAGGAATAAATTTAAACAATAAGGTGAAACACCTGTTTCTAAAACACTGATGAAAGAAATTGCAGACATCCATCACAAACAAATGGAAAAATATTCCATGCTTAAGGACTGAGACAACAAATATTCTTAACATGTTCATATTACTCAAAGAAATCTATGGACTTGTTGCAGTCCCTATCAAAATACCAATAGCATTTTTCAAAGAACTAGAATACTACTAAAATGTTATCAAGCCGCAAAAGACCTCAAATAATCAAAGCAATCTTTATAAAGAACAAAACTGGAGGCATCACAGTCACAGATTTCAAGATATACTACAAAGCTACAGTAATCAAATTAGCATATTGCTGACACAAAAATAGACACATAGATCAATGGAACAGAACAGAGCTCAGAAATAAACCCATGGTTATATGGTCAATTAATCTTTGACAAAGGAGGCAAGAATATACAATGGGAAAAAGATAATCTCTTCAACAAATGGTGCTGGGAAAACAGGACAGCAACATGCAAAAGAATGAAACTAGACCACTTTCTTTTTCCATACACAAAAATAAATTCAAAATGGATTTAAAACTTAATGTGAGACAGACCTGGAGCCATAAAATTCCCAAAAGAAAATATGCACAGTAATCTTGGACATCAGCATTAGCAACATTTTTCAGAGTACATTTTTCTAGATAAACTATTGGGATGTCACTAAAATAAAAAGCCCTTGCACAGTTAAGAAAACCATCAATAAAACAACCTGGCAACTACTGAATGGGAGAAGATATTTGCAAATAATATATTTGATAGGGGTTAATACACAAAATATATAAAGAACATATACAATTGAACATCATAGAACAAATGATCCCATTAAGAAATGAGCAGAGGATCTGAACAGACATTTTTCCAAAGAAAACATTTGGATGGTCAACAGACACATGAAAGGTGATCAACATCACTAACCATCAGGGAAATGCAAATCAAAACCACAGTGAGATATCATTTCATGTTAGTTAGAATGGCTAGAATCAAAAAAGACAAGAAATAGCAAGTGTTGGCAAAGATGTGGACAAAAGAGAACCCTCGTGCACTGCTGGTGGAAATGTAAATTGGTGCAACCACTGTGGAAAACAATATGGAGGGTCCACAAAAAATTAAAAATAGAATTACCATATGATCCAGTAATACCACTAGTAGGTATTTATCCAAAGAAAACACAAACGCTAATGCAATAAGATTCACATACCCTTATGCTCTTTGCAGGATTATTTACAATAGCCAAGATATGGATGCAACCTAAGTGTTGATAGATTAATGGGTAAAGAAGATATGCTATGTATGTACACAATTGAATATTACTCAGCCATAAAAAAGAATGAGATCTTGCCATTTTCCACAACCTGGATAAACCTAAAGGGTATTATGCTAAGTGAAAGAAGTCAGATAGAGAAAGACAAATACTATAGGATTTCATGTATATGTGGAATCTAAAAAAACAGAACAGACAAAAACAGAAACAGACTCAAAAACAGAGAACAAATGTGATTGTTAGAGGGGTGAAGAGTAGGCGGATTGGGTGAAATAGGTGAAGGGAGTTAAGAGGTAAAAGCTTACAGTTATAAAACAGTAAGTCACAGGTATTAAAAGCACAGTATAGGGAATATAGTCAATACTGTAATAATGTTATATGACAGATGGTAACTCCATTTATCATGGGGAATGTTGCATATGTATAGAATTATCAGATCACTATGTTGTACACCTGAAACTAATAACATTGTATATCAACTATATTTCAATAATGAAACTTAAAAAAAAAAGGCAGGAAAAGAAGAAACACTACCCAAAGAAAACTACCCAAAGCCACCTATAGATTCAAGGCAATTCCTATCAAAATTTCAATGGCATTTTACACAGAAGTAGAAAAAACAATCCTCGAATTTGTATGGAATTACAAAAGACCTCAAAAAGCCAAAGTAATCTTGAAAAAGAAGAACAAAGTTGGGGACATCACACTTCCTAATTGGAAACAATACTACAAAGCTACAGTAATCCAATATTCGTCCTGGAATAAAAGTAGACAGACCAGTGGAAGAGAATCAAGACCCCAGAAATAAACCCTTGCACATATAGTCAACTAATATTTGACAAGGGAGCCAAGACACTCAATGCGGAAAGAATAGTTTCTTTATGAATGTTGCTGGGAAAAGTGGATAACCACACTCTGAAGAATGAAACTAGACCCTTGTTTTATACCACTCACAAAAATGAACTCCAAATGAATTAAAGACATAAACATAACAACTGAAACAGGAAAACTCCTAGAAGATGATAGGGAGGAAGCTCCTTGATATTGATCTTGACAATGATCTTTTTGAATATGAAACCAAAAGCACAAGCAACAAAAGCAAAAATTAGTAAGTGGGACTATATCAAACTACAAAGTTTCTGCAAGGCAAAAGACCCTATTAACAAAATAAAAAGGCAAACACATGGAATGGGAAGAAATATTTGAAATCATATATCTGATAAGGGGTTAATATCCAAAATACTCAATAGAAAATAATGCAATTCAAAAACTGACAGAGGATTTGAATAAACATTTTTGCAAAAAAGACATATAAATGGGCAATAGGTGCTCAACACCACTAATCATCATAGAAATGCAAATTAAAACCAAATGAGATATCACCTCACACCTGTTAGAATGGCTATCATCAAAAAGACCAGAACTAACAAGTGTTGATGAGGATCTGGAGAAAAGGGAGCTCCTGTGCACTACTGGTGTGAATTTAAATTCTTGCAATCACTATGGAAAACAGTATGGAAGTTTCTCCAAAATTAAAAATAGAACTACAATATGGTCCAGGAACCCAACTTCTGGATATACATCCAAAAAATATTAAAACAGAATCTCAAAGAGCTATCTGCATTGCCATGTTCATTGCAGCATTTTTCACAATAGCCAAGATATGGAAACAATCTTTATTTGTCTACAGATGAATGGATAAAGAGAATGTGATATATAAATACAATGGACTATTATTCAGCCATGAAAAAAGAAATCCTGTCATTTGTAACAACTTGGATGAACCTTGAGAACATAATGTTAAGTGAAATAATTCAGACAGAGAAAGATAAATACCATATGATATCACTTATCCATGGAACCTAAAAAAAAAACCCACTTTGGAAACATAGTAAAATGATGGTTATTAGGGGCTGGAGATGGGGGATATGGGGAGATGTTAGTCAAAGAATACACACTTCCTGTCATCAGATGAATAAATTCTAGAGATCTAATGTACAGCATGGTGACTAGAATTAATAATACTCTAGTATATACTTGAGAGTTGTAAAGAAAATATATCTTAAATGCTCTCACCACAAAAAAGAGATGGTAATTACGTTAACATGATGGGGGTGTTACCAAATACTATGGTAGTAACCGTTTTGCAATATATTGGTATATCAAATCACCACATTGTATACTTTAAACTTTCACAATGTTATATGTCAATTATATTTCAATACAGCTAGAAAAAAGATGTTTCTAGAGGTCAGCTGGGAAGATGGCAAAGTAGGAGGAGCCTAAGCTCACATCCTCCCACAAATACAACTAGATAACATCCATTCCAGCATAAATAACCCAGAAAATGACCCAAACACTGATGAACAAACGCTCCAACTAAAGGAAGGAAAGAGGCCACACTGAAGAAAGTGGGAAGGGCAAAGACATGGCCACAGTCCATCTGCAGTGGGGAGGGAACCCATGGCACCAAGAAGGGCAGAAAACAAACTTTTACACTGATGAGACCGTGAATGGGGAGGAGGAATCTCCATCATACTTGCCTTTGAAAGTGAAAGGGGCTGAATTTCGTGAATTCTCCAAACCAGTGGGATCTAAAGCTTGAAATTTTAAAAATCAGTGGGCTCAGCTCTGGAACGGCCCTGAGGTTTTAGGAAGTGGAGTCCCCACCCTTAAAGAGAAAGCATGACAAGCAAACTATGCAGATACGACATAGAACTAGCAGTTTGAAAACACTCTGGGGGCAGATGTGAGGGACAGTAATTTGCTCATCTCAGAGCACAGCCCAGAGAAACAGGGATCATGGGGAGACCCCTCCAGGAACAAAGGAACTAGCAGGTGCCATTTCCCTCCCCCATTTCCCCAGCATAAACATTGGCTACCTGTGGGAACCAGCGTAGCTCTAACACTCCTCACCTAACTTGCTTGCACCAAGACTCTCCCCCCCAACCCATGCTTCCCAGTCATGCTTGCCTCAGTCCTGGTATTGTGCACCTATTTCCCGAAGACCTGAGCAAACCCTGCCAAGACCCCCATGTTTTGAGGGACCTCAGTTTCAGCAGTGGCGGGTCTTGTTTCACCATCAGACCACTGCACACCTTGCTGTCCACAATAGGCAAAGACAGCCTCTGCAGACAACTGGATGGACTGAAGGAAAAAGAGGCCAAGACTCAGTAGCAGAGCATACACAGCACACAAAGGAAATACTCCCTGAAGCACCAGGTCTATGGGAACAGGGGACACTGCACTGTAGGGCACTACAGGACCTCTTCTTCATAAGGCTATTACCATTAAAAACAAGAGAAGTAGCTAACTTTCCTAATACAGAGAAATAGACACAGAAATTCAGACAAAATGAGGAGACAGAGGAATATGTCCCAAATGAAATAACAGGACCAAACCATAGCAAGAGACCAAAGCAAAATGTATATAAGTAATATGCATGATAGAGAATGTAAAATAATTATATTCACTGGATGAAGATACTCACTGGATTTAAGAAAAGAGTGGAGGAACTCAGAGAGATCCTAACGCAGATTTTTTAAAAAGTACCAATCAGAGATCAAGAACACAATAAATAAAATTAAAAATATACTTGCTAGAATGGCAGGCTAGATGAAGCAGAGGGACAAATTAAAGACCTAGAAGACAGAGTAATGGAAAGTAACCAAGCTGAGCAAAGGAGAGGGAAAAAAATTATGCAAATTGAAATTAGTCTAGGGAACTCAGTGAGTCCATCAAGTGTAATG
Organism: Ursus arctos; assembly: GCF_023065955.2. Taxonomy (NCBI): domain Eukaryota; kingdom Metazoa; phylum Chordata; class Mammalia; order Carnivora; family Ursidae; genus Ursus; species Ursus arctos. Next base: position 36,504,126 of record NW_026622941.1, read on the forward strand.
TCTGCATTATAGAGATCTGAGAAGAAAAGAGAGATAAGGAAGCAAAAAATGTATTTGAAGAAATAATAGCTGAAAACTTACATAATCAGGAGAAGAAAACAGATAACCAAATCCAGGAGGCACAGAGAGCCCCCGCTGCCCTCCCCCCCACCCCGCAGAAATTCAACTCAAGGAGTTCCACAACAAGACACACAGTAATTAAAATGGCAAAAAATAGTGATGAAGAAAAAACATTTAAAGCAGCAAGAGAAAAGAAGACAGCTACATACAAAGGAAACACCATAAGGCTATAAGCAAATTTTTCAGGAGAAATCTTGCCGGCCAGAAGGGAGAGGATGATATATTCAAAGTGCTGGGACAGAAAAATCTGTAGTCAAGAATACCCTATCCAGCAACGCTGTCATTCAGAATAGAAGGAGAGATAAGAGTTTCTCACATAAACAAAAACTAAAGGAGGTCATAACCAGTAAGCCAGTCCTACCAGAAATAGTAAAGAGAACTCTGAGTGAAAAGTGAATAAATGAGAGTATGAAAAGTAAAAAACACAAAAGCAACAAATATTTCTGTAAAAATCAGTCAAGGGATTCATAACATAAAAGGATGTAAAATATGATACTATATATCTAAAACGTAGGAGGAAAAGGAATAAAGAACGGATTTAAACTTAAGTGACCATCAACTTTATATAAACTGCTATATGCAGAAGATGTTACATACAAACCTAATGGTAACCACAAATCAAAAACCAGCAGTAAATATTCAAAGAATAAAGAGAAAGGAATCCAAGTATATCACTGAAGAAAGCCAACACCCGTGAAAGAGAGCAAGAGAAGAAAGGATCAGAGAAAATCTATAGAAACAACCACAAGACAAATTACAAAATAGCTACAAATACATATTCATGAGTAATTACTCTGAAAGTAAATGGACTAAATGCTCCAATCAAAAGACATAGAGTGACAGAGTGGATAAAAAACCAAGATCCATCTATATGCTGTCTATAAGGGACTAATTTTAGACCTAAATATACCTGCAGATTGAAAGTGAAGGGATGGAAAACAATTATCATGGAAATGGATGCCAAAAGAAAGCCAGAGTCGCAATATTTACATCAGATATAAACTTTAAAACAAAGATTGTAACAAGAGACAAAGAAGGACACTATACAATAATAAAAGGCACAATACAACAAGAGAATATAACAATTATAAATATTTATACATCCAACATGGGAGCACCCAAATACATAAAACAGGTAATAAAAAACATAAAAGAAATGATTGACAGTATTACAGCAATAGTAGGGGACTTCAATACCCCACTTACACTGATGGACAGATCATCCAAACAGAAAATCAACAAGGAAACAATGGCTTTGAATGACACACTGGACCAGATGGATTTAAAAGACATATTCAGAATATTCCATCCTAAAACAGCAGAATACACATTCTTTTCAAGTGCACACGGAACATTTTCCCGAGTAGATCACATGTTAGGCCACAAAACAAGTCTCAACAAATTAAAAATATTAAAATCATACCATGCATTTTTTTTTACCACAACATTATGAAACCAGAAATCAACCACAGGAAATAATCTGGAAAGATGACAAACACATAGAGGTTAAATAACACACTATTAAACAATGAATGGGTCAAACAAGATATCAAAGAAGTAATAAAAAATCACATGAAAACAAATGAAAATGGAAACACAATGGCCCAAGATCTTTGGGATGCAGCAAAAGCAGTTCTAAGAAGGGAACTTTATAGTAATACAAGCTTACCTCCAGAGGAAAGAAAAATCCCAAACAAATTAACCTTATACCTAAATGAGCTAGAAAATTAACAACAAAACCCAAATCCAGCAAAAAGAAGGAAATATAAAGATTAGAGCAGAAATAAATGATATAGAAACAAACAAAGAAACAAACAAAACCCCCAAAAGAATAGATCAATGAAACCAGGAGCTGGTTCTTAAAAAGATCAACAAAATTGATAAACCTCTAGCAAGACTCATTAAAAAAGAGAGAAAGAGAGAGGACCTAAATAAACAAAATTACTAATGAGAGAGGAGAAATAACAACCAACTCCACAGAAATACAAACAATTATAAGAGAAAACTATGAAAAACTGTATGCCAACAAACTGGGCACCTTAAAAGAAATGGATAAATTTGCAGAAATCCATAAACTACCAAAATTAAACCAGGAAGAAATAGAAATTTGAACAGAGCAATCACCAGCAATGAAATTGAATCAATAATAAAAAAAAACTCTGAAAACACAAATGTCCAGGACCAGATAGCTTCACAGGAAAATTCTACAAAACATTTAAAGAAAAGTTAATACCTACTCTTCTCAAATTATTCCAAAAAACAGAAGAGGAGGGAAAGATTCCAAATTCATTCTATGAGGCCAGTATCACACTGATACCAAAACCAGATAAAGACATCACAAAAAAAGGGGAACTACAGGCCAATCTCTCTCATGAATATAGAGGGAAAAATCCTCAACAAAATATTAGTAACTCAAATCCAACAAATCCCACAATCACATGGGATTTATTCCAGGGATGCTAGGGCAGTTCAATATTCACAAATCAAGTAACATGATAGGTCACATCGATAAAAGAAAGGATAAAAACCACCTGATCATTTCAACAGATGCAGAAAAACATTTGACAAAGTACAACATCAATTCATGATAAAACCCCTATGCAAAGTAGATCTAGAGGGAACATATCTTAACATACTGAAGGCCTTGTATGAAAAACCTACAGCCAACATCATAACTAAATGATAAAAACAAAACCAAAAAAACACAGAGCTTTTCCCCTAAGGTCAGGAATAAGACAAGGATGTTCGCTCTCAACACTTTTTTATTCAACATAGTACTGGTAGTCCTAGCCATGGCAATCAGACAACAAAAAGAAATAAAAGGCGTCCAAATCAGTAAAGAAGTAAAACTTTCACTATTTGCGGATGACATGGTACTATACATGGAAAACCCTAAAGACTCCACCAAAAAACAATTAACAGTTTGAAACCAAAACAATTAACAGCAATGAATTCAGTAAAGTTGCAGGACACAAAATCAATATCCGGAAACCTGTTGCATTTTTATACAGTAATAATGAAGCAGCAGAAAGAGAAATTAAGAAAACAATCACATTTACAATTGCACCAAAAATAATAAAATACCTAGGAATAAACTTAACCTATGAGGTGAAAGACCTTTATTCTGAAACTATAAAACACTGATGAAAGAAATTGAAGACATCACAAACAAATGGAAAAATATTCCAAGCTGAAAGATTGAGACAACAAATATTTTTAATATGTTCATATTACTCAAAGCAATCTACAGATTTGATGCAGTCCCTATCAAAATACCAGTAGCACATTTCAAACAACTAGAATAATACTAAAACATTATCAAGCCACAGAAGACCTTGAATAATCAATCTTTATAAAGAACAAAGCTGGAGGTAACACAGTCACAGATTTCAAGATCTACTACAAAGCTACAGTAATCAAATTAGTGTATTACTGGCACAAAAATAAGCACATAGATCAATGAAACAGAATACAAAGCCCAGAAATAAACCCATGATTATATGGTCAATTAATTTTTGACAAAGGAGGCAAGAATATACAAATGATAAAAAGATAATCTCTTCAACAAATGGTGCTGGGAAAACAGGACAGCAATATGCATAAGAATGAAATTGGACCACTTTCTTACACCACATACAAATCTAAACTCAAAATGTATTAAAAACCTAAATGTGAGACCTGAAACCATAAAAATCCTACTAGAGGTCACAATTTCTGTGACAGCAACCGTAGCAACATTTTCCTAGCTAGATCTCCTGAGGCAAAGGGAAACAAAGCAAAAGTAAACTACGTGACTACATCAAAATAAAAAGCTCCTGGAAAGCAAAAGAAACAATCAACAAAACAAGAAGACAACCTATTGAATTGGAGAAGATATTTGCAAATGACATATCTAATACAGGGTTACTATCCAAAATATATGAAGAACTTATACAACTCAAAAAAACCCACAAATAATCGAAACAAAAAATGAGCAGAACACATGAACAGACATTTCTCCAAAGAAGACATACACATGGCTAACAGACACATGAAAAGATGCTCAACATCACTCATCATCAGGGAAATGCAAATCAAAACCCCAAGGAGAAATCACTTCACACCTGCCAGAATGATTAAAATTAAAAATACAAGAAACAATAAGTGTTGGTGAGGATGTAGAGAAAAGGGAACCTTCTTGTATTGTCCGTAGGAATGCAAACTGGTGCAGCTACTGTAGAAAATAGTATGGAGGTTTGTCCAAAAAGTTAAAAATAGAATTACCATATGGTCCAGTAATTTCACTACTGGGTATTTAATGAAAGAAAATGAAAACACTAATCTGAATAGATATATGCACCTCTATGTTTATTGCAGCATTATTTACAATAGCCAAATTATGGAGTCAACACAAGTGTCCAGTGATAGATGAATGGATAAAGAATATGTACACACACACACGCACACACAAATGGAATATTACTCAGCTGTAATAAAGAATGAAATCTTGCCATTTGCAAGAACATGGATGGATCTAGAGGTTATAATCCTAAGTGAAATAAGTCAGAAAAAGACAAGTACCATATGATTTCACTCATATGAGGAATTTAAGAAATAAAACAAAGAAAAGAAGACAAACAAAAAACCAGACTCTTAAATATAGAGAACAAGCTGGTGGTTACCAGAGGGGAGGTGGGTGAGGGGGTGGGTGAAATTGGTGAAGAGAATCAAGAATATACTTATCATAATGAGCACTGAGTAATGTCTAGAATCATTGAATTGTCATATTATACACCTAAAACCAATATAATATCATATGTTAACTATACTGTAAGGAATAAAAAGAGTGGAAGACAGCAAACCAATATCTAGCTGAAGGAAAGAAATAATAAAGATTAGAATAGAGATAAACAAAATAGAGACCTAAAGAACTAATGGAGAAAAATCAATGAAACCAAGAATTGATTGTTCAAAAAGATCAAAAAAATTGACAAAACTTTAGCTAGAGTGACTAAAAAAAATAGAAAGTCCTCAAAAACTAATATCAGAAATGACAAAGGGGGTATTACAGTAGATTTTACAGAAATAAAAAGGATTATAAGAGAATACTATGAACAATTGTACATCAAGTTCAATATCTCAGATAAAGTGGACAAATTCCTAGAAACACACAAAACAATTAACAATTCTCCTCAAACTCTTCCAAAAAAAAATGAAGAGGAGGGAGTACTTCTAAACTCATTCTATGCATTACACCGATACCAAATCTCAACAAAGACTACTACAAGAAAATTGCAGACAATACCCCTGATGAATATTGCTGTTAAAATCCTCAAGAAAAATACTAGCAGACAGAATTTAACAGCACTTTAAGAGGATTATATACCATGACCCAGTGGGATTTATTCCTGGAATGCAAGGATGGTTCAACAAACAAATATTAATCAATGTAATATACCACATTAATAGAAGGGGGGTGAGAGGAACCTATGATTTTCTCAATTGATGCAGAAAAGGCATTTGATGAAATTTAACACCTCCTTATGATATATAAACACTCAAAAAACTAGCACTATTAGGTAACTACCTCAACATAAAAAAGACAATATTCTGAAAAGCTTAGCTGAGCTAACACATTTAATGGTAAAAGACTGAGAGCTTTCCCTTTAAGATCAGGAATTAGACAAGTGTGTGTATTTTCATTACTTTCATTTAACAAAGTACTAGAAATCCTAGCCAGAGCAATTAGGCAAAAAATAGAAATAAAGAGTGTCCAAATTAGAAAGAAAGTAGAAAAATTATCTCTGTTCACAAATAATATGATTTTGTATGTAGAAAACCCTAAAGATTCCACACAAAAATATTAGCAAATGTATTTAGCAAGGTTAAAGGATACAAAATCAACACACAAAAATCAGTTGCTTTTTTTATGCATCAACAATGAAAAATCTGAAATGGTAATTAAGAAAATTCCATTTGCAGTAGCATCAAAACAAGAACATACTTGGAAATCAACTTATCTAAGGGGTGAAAGACTTGTACACTGAAATCCAGATATTACTGAAAAAAATTAAAGAGAACACCAATAATGGAAAGACATCCTGTGCTCATGGATTCAAAGACTTAATATCGGTAAAATGTCAATACTACTCAAAACAATCTCCAGAATCCATGTGATCTCTATCAAAATCCCAGTGACTTTTTCACAGAATTAGGAAAATCCATCCTAAAATTCATACGGAATCCCAAGGAACCATAATGGCCAAAACAATCTTGAAAAAGAACAAAGTTAGAGGTTTCATACTTCTTGATTTTAAAGGTACAGTAACTAGTGTGGTACTGGCAAAGAGACATATTAAAATCTACTTATATCCTGTATGTAATAATTCAATATCAAAAGGTCTTGGGTATCTAATTTTGCTTTTATTGTATCTGCTAACATTGTCATACATAATGGTTTTCCTGTGTGTTTTGAAATTTTGACCTGTGAAGTCTTATTTGGGGTTTAATCTATAAGAATCCTGCAGAGCCTGAGTAAGGAGTTAAGCCTCCGTGGGGAATGTGCACTTGCTTTTGCCACATGTCCTGCGGTCCTCTCAAACAAGAACCACTTTAACTCCTCAGACTAGGGTTTCCTAGACATTCAGGTGGTCTAAAATTCAAACCCCAAACCCACACATGGGAAGGCCTTGATTACATTTTTTTTTTTTTCAGTCTGGAGCTTAGGCCCTGATAAGCAAGTGTCATTTTCATTTCTTTTTACCAGCAGGTGGATTTTTTTTTCAAGTTCATTCCTTCCTTCAGAATGTATTTCTGAGGTACTGGCTGTGGAGGGGTCTCAAAGTTCCAATTCCCCATCCTGAATGCTCTAAAACCTCATCTTGTAGCTACTATTCAACCATTAAAACGAAAGCCTGGTGATTATTAGAATTGACAGATGCTCCCTGGGAAGTCAGTGCTTCAGGAAGAACTTCAGGATGAACCACACAGGTTTGCAGCTCCCTCTTTGTTTTTGGCCCCTGGAGATTTCTCTAATATTCTTATCATTTCAGCTATGTGTTTAAAGATGTTTGTCATATTTAATCTAGCATTCCTAGGATTTTGTATTGGATGGATTTTCAGGGTATTTAACATATTACCGTGTGTTACTGTTATAATAAGAAAAAAATGAGTTTTTTTCTTCTTAAATGAAAATGAAAACATGGAGAAGTCTTAGATCAGGGTCCACTATTATAAGATCTTTATGTTATCCTATAAACTCCCATATTCACTTCTGTTAGGTCTTGTTTCCCAGGCTGCTTTAGAAGCAAGCTGTTTAAAATGCAATGGACATGGGCCCACAAGGACACTGCCACTGAAGGGTGAATGGTGGGGCAGATGGAAACTCCATCTTGGTTGGTGTCTAGACTTGAAAAAAGAAGACCCCCATGGACTACAATGAAGTATGGCAGATGTGAGAAGAGAAAAAAACAAAACAAAACAAACAACAACAACAAAAACCCAGGCTGAGTCCTTAAGGTTTATAATCAGAAAATACAAGAAACTCATCAAAGGCTGACATGGGGCACAGGGACTCACGAGTTGAAAATACATAAATGTTCAGGCAACAGGGGAAACTTCTCTAGCACCCCTAAATCAGGTTACTCTTACCTTGCCTATTTATCAAGTATATTTATCCAGGTCACCTCCAAGGTTTAGTAAGGACTACATTCTTGTCTGAATATTTGTTTTCTGATATCTTCAGGCAAGGAAACAACTCATGGAGAATTGAAGTAGTAGGCACTGAAGCCTGTTGTCTGTCCATCCCTCAGCCAGGACTGAACCTCAGGCTTGCTAGCTTTAGCTTCTGTCCCTTTGACTTCTCCTCTGTCCCCACAGCTCTCTTCTGCCATCACTGAGGAAATACGTTCATGATGTAACGTGACGTGACAAAAAACTTTCCAGAGGTGAGAGCATTTTGGAGGACAGTTGTGGACTTTCTGAGTGTCTCCCAGATTTTGAAGGGAGTAGTACAACTCTCTCTAAAAGAGGGACACAAATGCTGGGCATATGCAGGTCAGCATAACTTTTCTAAATTCATGAAATTAATTTGCTTTTAGGAAAATGAAAGGACAGAAAAATCAAAGCAAAAATTTCTTTAACCAAGGCTTTAGCAAACTATGGGTCATTGGCCAAATCTGGCTAGCCACTGGCTTTTATAAATAAAGTTTTATTGGAACACAACCACAGTCATTTGTTTATGTATTATCTATGGCTGCTTCATACTACAATGACAGAGAAGTTATAACAGAAACCATGTGACTTGGAAGCCTAAAATACATTTTTCACAGAAACCAGTTTGCTGCCCCCTGTCTAAATTCACTATTCAGGCTTCTTACCTAGTTACGATCCAATGTGGCCAAAGGTAATGAAGATGTCTCAAAGGAAGTTTCTTCAGTATTTTGCTAGAGACATCCCAGCCTTTATTTTTTCCTGGCCTCCACAGTATTGCCCTTTTCCTCACTATATCTGTAGATATGGTTTTCCCACTTTTAAAAGAGAATACATGTAGAACCCTCTTCACTGGATTACTGTGAGAATTAAAGGAGGGGGGTAAAGAGCTCCATGTAGCACTTGACACTTTGGAAACATTCAGTAAATGGTGGCTATGGATTCAAATCCATCCATTCATTTAGCACATATTTATTGAGCTTGTTATGAATTGAATTGTGTCCTCTTCTGAAATCCATATTTTGAATTATTAACCCCCATCCCTCAGAAGATGACCTTGGAGATAGGTATTTTTTTACAAGGGTAATCACACTAAAATGAGGTCATTAGGGTGGACCCTAATCTGACTGGTGTCCTTATAAGAAGAAATGTAGATACAGACACTTATAAAGGGAAGACAATGTGAAGACACAGGGAGAAAATGGCCATCTACAAGCCAAGGAGAGAGGCCTGGAGCAGCTCTTTCCCTTACAGCCCTCAGAAGGAACCAACCCTGCTGACGCTTTAATCTTGGACTTCTAGCTTTCAGAACTAGGAGACAATAAATTTCTATCGTTTGAGTGCTGTGGACTGAATATGTACCCCCAAATTCGGATGTTGAAACCCAATCCCTAGTGTGATGGCATTTGGAGATAGGGTCTTTGGGAGATAATTAGATCCTAAGAGTAAAGCCTCCACGGTGGTATTAGTGCCCTTATAAGAAGAGACACAAAATAATTTGCTTCCTTTCTTTCTCCCTGCCACATGAGGACACAACAAGAAGGTGTCTATCTGCAAACCAGGAAGAGCGTTCTCACCAGGAATCAAATCAATGGGCATCTTGATATTGGATTTTCCAGCCACCAGAGTTGTGAGAAACCCAGTCTATGGTATTTTTGTTACAGCAGCCTGAAGGAAGACATTGGGCCACCTGGTCTCTGACACTTAGTTATAGCAGCCATAGAAAGTGAATATAGATTTCAGTACGAAAAACAGACAGTTACAGTAAACGAAGAGGTGCTACTTTGGATTCGTAACTCTTCTCTTTGAGATATTTGTATTGTGACCTCAATAGCTACAAGAAGCAAACCATATGAAAATCTGGGGAAAACTCTTTCAAGCTGGTGAAATAAGTGCAAAGGCCCTGGGGCAGGAGTGAGCTTATTGTTACAGAGCCTATGTCTTCTACCTTTTTCTTACCTTGAACGTGGATGATATAGATGTGATGTCTGGAACTTTAAAAACCATCTCGGGACCATGAGGTGATAGGCATAAGATCAAACACCAACATACTAAGGATGGGAGAGAAAAAAAAAAAGAATCTGATTACTTCATGGAATCATTGAATAGCTACACCAATACCACCAACCGTCTACTCAGGATTTCTTGTTCTTTGAGAAAAACTAATCCCTTTTTGTTTAAGACACCGTTAATTAGTTTTTCCATTACTTAGAGCCAAGAATTTTCTTAACAGACGTAACGTTGTACAATGTGGTAAGGATTACTAAACTTTGAAGGTTTTTAATCTGAGGAATGACAAAGTTCTGATTTAAGTTTTTAAAAGAACATTCTGTGAAATGAAGAATTGTAGAAAACATTGTCATGGAATTCAGAAATAGATTGCTTAAGGCTTTGTATGCTATGATGAGCCCAAATTTTATTCTAAATATAACAGGAAGCTATTATAAGAAATGCCAAAACTTCTTTGTATTTTTTAGAGGATCTCTTTGGTTGTAGAGTTAGGAGGTCAATTAAAAGGTAATTACAGTAGCCAGGAAAAATATGATGGTGATTGACAAGGGTGATATCAGTAAAGATGGATAAAATTGGAGGGAAAGAACACTGACTACTACTAGAAGGAGAGAAACCTGTTAGCTATAATAATCATCAGGGGGAAGGATAAGGTAGCCCAATGGACTGGGAAACATTTGGGTTGTAGTCTTGAATGGACTTGCTGATGAATTGAACATGCGATGAAGAGAGGGCAAGACAGGAGTTAAGAACATTTTTTGCCTGAGCAATACGCGGATGGAGATGATATTGTTTAGGAGAGGTAGGTATAAAATTAAGAGTTCTGTTTTCATCACGTATAAGTTTCAGATTTTAATATGGAGGAGGAGGAGAGGGCTCAGAAGGAACTATCATGAGAAAGGAAAGCTACAATTGTGTGTTACCGTGGAAAGCAAGAGAAATGTTTCAGGCAGGAGGCAGGGGTCATCCATTTCAAATGCTGACAGGTCAAGAAAGGGAAAAAAAGAGGAAATTTGGATTTGTCAAAGTGATAAACCTTGAAAACACAGTTTCAGTGGATTTAATGTCAGAAGTCCCATTCAAGTCGGGTGTAAAAATCATTAGCCATAAAAAGGAAGAGACGGTGATCACAAACAATTATAATGGGGGGAGCTGGGCAAAACACCTGTACTTCCCTGGAGGACTACATTCTTTCCACTGGCTTTTTTTTTTTTTTTTAAGGTTTTTTCCCTGCTGTTTCCCTTTGCGCTACGTGGTCCTCCGTGGTAGGGTCCAAAGCCCAGTGAGAAGCGGTCTGGGAGCTGTGGGTGTGGTGGCCCAGGACAAGGAACACACACTGTTCTTCCTCTTGCTGCTTTTCTAATTGCACACCAGCGCTGAACGTTATCTGATCACAGTCAAAAATTCGGAATTTTCTGACTCTATTGTATGTCAAATCTTCAGCCTAGCATCACCTTCGTTTCATTCTTTAATTTACTTAGTTTCTCAAAAGCAGCAGAGAACGAGTTGTATTTGTGTCAGTTTATTTTAATGTATAATGAGTGATTCAAATGATTGCACATCGCACATTCAAATGTTGTTGAATGTGTAATCATTTAAATGAGCACAGGTGCCACGCTCCCGTGTGCGCCTGGAAAAACCACCCTCTGAGCTTCATGTGGAAAGATGATGATGTACTTGGCTGTACGAAGCTCGTACCTTAATTTCTTTTTAATTTTGTTCTTCCTCAACTGCTTTGTTTTTTCCAGCCAGTAAAACAGGCTGAGCCCTGGGAGTTGGCGGGTAGATATCTGGCCCACCAGCTAACCTGAAACCATTCTCAAACACACACGAAACAGCAAGCTTGCAACTGTACAGCAGATTTTTAACTTGGGGGGGGGGTTGAAAATTCTTTAATCTGTGCACTTTAAAATGGCGTTTTCAGGAAGGTATGAAACCCTGGAAACAAGGATGAAGGAAATTAAATTATCCTCTCGGATGACGCTCCCGTGAGGTCAGAATAATGGCACTATAAGTTCTTTTATGTCACTCCTGACAGTTTCATATCAATCCTCCAAGGCAAGCTAATGTAATCAGCTCTGGCACGTTCTACTGTCGTGCCGACTGCTATGGCGTTCCTAACACGACTGCGTTATTTCGTAATTAACTTACCTTTTCTTTTCCAGATAGGAACTACACCTAGTAAAATGAAGGCGCCTGGAGTTTCTCTGAATACGCCCCTGAACTGTTCATACACACCCACCACTAAATCACAGTCGAAGCTCAGACGTAGGACACAATTCATTCTTACTCCCTAACCTGTTCCAGTCACTATGGGGAAGTCAGGGGTCTTTGTACGTGACCATCACTAAGTATCGTCACAGACATTCTTCACCACTAGTCACTCGTTCCACCTGAATATGTGTTAAGAATCAGCTGAGAAACCAGGGCTTCTGAAAATGAGGTATGTGGACCACTGTCACTGGACTCACCTGAAGGGCTTATTAAAAAGTATTGATTCCTGCTTGCTACCCCCAGAGATGATTGGAGGGAGCTGTGGCATCTGCATTTTTAATAGGCACTCCAAGGGTATGTATGCCCTCTCATGCTTAGAAGCCAATGAATTAAACTATTTTTCTATGAGCTGTTTTTCGTATAGTTACCACTTGCTTGCCATTTAGACATTTCCAGTGTGTGTGTGTGTGTGTGTGTGTGTGAGTAATACTGGATCCTATGACATCACAATTAGGATGGGTCACTAGGTGCCCAGCCAACACCCTCTTTCTTGGCAATGCTGCTTTTGTAGACTCTGAAAAAGTAAGTCATGCATTTAGTGGTCATGGTGCCATCACACTCATCAAAACTGATTAGACATGGGCTGGACAGCTGACCCAAGCGGAGTCAATTAGAGCCTGTGTCTTAATTTAAACTGAGATCGCAGACTGTAGCAATTAGTGGTACTCCCTGGAACTGGAGAGTCACGTAGACCCTCAAGGCTGGGACTTTGGGAACTGCGTAGATGAGCACACTCAGAGAACCCGATCACAGTAAAAAGCAGAGGGTAAAGCAGCTGTCTCAAAAGAGGTAGAAATGAAATACACTGTGGAAAGAGAGAGGAGCAAAGCACGGGCAAGAGAGAGAGGACCAAGAATGGCAATCCTGGTTCCTGAAGACTTCCCAGCTTATAATTCCGACCTCTCACAATATTCAGCTCTACTTCCAGTTCTTCCATTCCACTTACTTAACCTGATGTTTGTTGGCTGCTCTTTAACCAAATAGCCCCCTGAATTCAACAGGGAGTTTTTGCTTTTCAGTATCCGTGATGAACTAAAAGTTCCTAGTCTATTACCAGGACCTTCCTGCTAAATTAGTAAAAAAAAAAAACAAAAAACAAAAACAACAAAAAAAAAAAAACAACCAAACAAAAAAGCAAAGTAAACTCTCCTGTTTTTCCCCTTGGAAACTGCTCTTTTATGCTGCTAGGCAGAGTACAATTAAAGGCACAAAGCAGAATGTTGAATACGTGGGTTGCAAGGCCACTAGCCAGAGTAGCTGTCTTTCGTTGTTCCCAGCCCTGCCTTTGGAAAAGTTGAGGGAAAAGCTGGCAGGAAAAAGTCCAGTTGCCTTCAAGGGTCATCTATCTGCTTCTAAGCCAACAAACACATCCATATCTTGAAACCCTGTAGCTGAGATCAACTAAAAACAAACCAAAAAGAAAAAAAGAAAAAAGAAGCCCCACAAAACTCTGAAATCTTTGCTTAAAAAATAAACAAAGGGAAAAAGCTGCCAACGTTGACAGCGGCCAACACCTGGCTGGCTGGCTTGCTAATGCAGGGCTGGGAACTCAGGCTTCTGTCCACTTACTGTGTTCATTAAGCAGAGAAGAGTTTTCATTTCCCCTCCAGAAGCAGACTCCGGCGATTGGTAGAAAGGTCTGAGAAGAGTGGCACTCTGCTCTCCCCCATCCACTCTGCTTTTATTCCCCTCTTCCAGTCCTCACTCCACTCCCCTGGCAGCTGTTCCAGAAAAGGGAGCCGGGAGCAGGAGGGCCCCAGGCTGGTCTGTGTAAGAACAGGCTGTGCCAGGTTTTCGGCTGCAATTAATTTTCCAGATAAGCTCTAAACCTCCGAAATGCATTTGAAATTGAAATGCTGATGCAGTCATCAACCACCACAGTACACAGCCATAAATCTTGAGTACAGATAGTTGTTCGTGGGTAATAATGAAGTACAATATACGTTTAATTAGTGTGAGATTTAGGAAATATGCAGCGTAATAAAACAATATTTTAATTAGGGTTGAGGAAACTTGTTTGAATACCATTTATGCAGTACCATCAACGGAGTTCTTATAAAATACACTGAAATCTGCTTCAAGAGGCCCCCCCCCAAAAAAAAATCCAAACAGAAAAGACAAGATCTTAGGCTGTTGAATATTAGTCCCAGGGACAGCACCAGATTAAAACCAAATGCTTGGTGGAGGTGGAGTGATGAGCTGAGGGGAAAAAATGGAATCCCCACATGAAAGCCTCAGCTTGACTGTTAGTAAAAGTCCAGCCTGTCCTCACACCTTATTTTCCTGTGAATTTATGCTCTAACTTCCCTGATTTCCTGTTCAAAACCCATCATCTATTGCCTGGGAATGTCACCTGTAGCCACGTCCAAGGATGCTGTGATTGTTAATGAAGAGTTTCACGAGAGTCCCCGAATCCTGCCTGCAAAGGAGGCAGTAACATAAACCGTCTGTGAAAGAACAGCCTATGGGAGAAAAGCACTGGGTCAGGAAATTTAGATTCTAATCCCAGCCTTGACTGTAAAGTTCTGTGTGACCTTGAGAAAGTCAGTTAACACCTCTGTGGTTCAATCTACTTACGAAAACTGAGGCTAGCTGGGTTTCATCTGGGCAATATTTTATAGATATCAGATAATTTCTACATTATAATGAATGCAAGTAAAAAGTAATGGGAGAAAACAAAATTACATAGCCTCTTCCTCTCTGTATTCATATACATACACCCAAGCACGTAGACACACACAGACATGCACATATAATAACTGGAAAAAACAAGTAGTTTTTTAGCTTATTGGATTGGTTTTTATCTTTTATTTTTTTCAAAGAATTATTTATTTATTTATTTACTTACTTACTTATTTATTTGACAGAGAGAGAGAGAGAGCAAGAGAGCACAAGCAGGGGGAGGAGCAGAGGGAGAGGGAGAAGCAGGGTCCCCACTGAGCAGGGAGTCTGACCCGGGCCTCGATCCTAGGATCCCGGGATCATGACCTGAGCCAAAGGCAGACACTTAACCAACTGAGCCACCCAGGTGCCCTGGTTTTTGTTTATCTTTTAAAGGGAAAATGTAAAGATTCTTTAAAGTCAGGGCACTTAGTATTTAGAAATAGTTTATTTTCTATTGTGAATCAGAAAATGCCCCATGATTTAAAAAGCCACTTTAAAAGGGTAAAAATAATTTTAATATCTGCTGAAGTAAAATGTAGATAATAGAAATTTTTTGAAGCTGTTCTTTTGGAAAAATAGATCTACGTAGATTTTAAATTGGGTTCAAAAGATCAAGTATAAGGTTTTTGTGTGATTTGGGGCAAGTTGATTAACCCTTCTGTGGTTCTGTTTCCTCATTTGCAAAAACACTGCCTTACCAAGAAAGTGTTGAGGAATAACTTGGCCAGACTAACCTCATTTTTTTTCATTTAGAAATGTTATTACATGGATGTAAATAATATTATAGAATTCATATCTGGTACAGTTCTTAAAAGCCACCTACTCTAAATCCTTCCTTTTATAGATAAATAAACTGAAGTTCAGAGAGATTAAGTGACTTGTCCAAGGTCACATAGGTGGCCAGGTCTTGCCTGTCCCTGTGTTTCTGCCCCATCACAGCTGCCTCATGGTGAAGGAGTTAATGCCCCGCCAAACAATAATCAGAGGAGTCTATTCATAGCCACCTGGTACGATTTGTCTCCATTCTGCAGTACTGCATATTTATAAAGATATTGCCAATCTTTTTTTAATATTGAAAATATATCCGGTGATATTACCATTATTTTGACAGTCAGCTAGAAACCCCCGAAAGAGAAATTAACAGCTTATCATTTTAGAACACCTCATAACACTATTAGGAGGAGTGATTTTGACATCTTTATATGATTAGGTGTGGTTTGTTGTAAACACTGCATTTGCTTAGCTAAAATCTATTTTATCCATCCTTGATGTCTGCAGAGAAGCCTCACCAATTTAAGATAAGTTCACGAAACAAGCAAAACAAAAACTGATGGCAAATACAGCGCTCTGGTGTAACACCTAATTAGTATGGGTTTCTTGTAGGGTATGTTTTGCTTGTCCTACCAGCCAAGGGGAAGGACCTTTGACTACAGGTTCATTTAATCCTCAGCTAATATTCGTCTTCTTCTAAATTTGATTTATCTACATTGGGTGAAGTGGATTATAAAGGTGGTTTCCTAGCTTTTGGATTCATATGCCTTGAAAATTCTGCACCTACTCCTGCACTCCACCAAAATTAGGAACATAGATAAGATTCCTAACTTTCAATTTCCCACTAAGAAAAAAAAAACCATAGTTAACCAACTATCACGTCATTTCGAAAAAGAAACAATTTAAACAAAAAAGAGATACTATCATATTCTCAAAATAAAGATGTTTCCAAACTTAATACTCTGACTTTATAAAACACTAATGATTGTGTCCTTATTTTACAATTAAACAGTGAGGATTCCATCACAGAAATCATCCAATAAAATGTATTTCAGATGTGTCATTGATTAAGAGAACTTAAATGTATTGGACAAAATGCATCTACATTATCTGTTTAACTTTCTAGTCCCTTAAACGGAGAGGTCGGTGAATTACCTGTGTTTAATATTTAAAAATGTCTGAGCTGCACCCCAGTCTTCTGGAGGTGAGTCAGAACCTCTACTATCCTTGGTGTAATCTTTTTTTTTTTTTGAAGATTTTATTTATTCATTAGAGGGAGAGAGCAACAGAGAGAGCAGAGTGGGGCAGAGGGAGAGGGAGAAGCAGGGAGCCCGACGTGGGACTCGATCCCAGGATTCTGAGATCATGACCCGAGCCAAAGGCAGACGCTTAACCGATCGAGCCACCCAGGTGCCCCCCTTGGTGTGATCTTATTATGGAATGGCTGCAGTACAAGAAGCCAAGCAAAATCACTCAAGAACATTTGAAGTCTGTGTTGTGATATTCCATTGGTCCAGCCCAACATCAATAAGACAAGAAAATGTTCCTGCTCTTGTGGGAAGCATTGCAAAGTCAACACAGTAAGAGCATAGATGTCTCGTAATTCTATAACAAGGTATGAGATAAAGAATTGGAACATAATCCAATATACTTCAGCTATAATATCTTCAAATGTGCCATATTCACAAATAACGATGGTCTAACCTCATCATCCAAGCAAGTAGGCAAGATTTCTATTCTTCCAAATAACAATTTCCTTAGGAGTATTTCCAGAGAAACGTACACATGCTAGCAGTCCTACTGTTTGATTTCCATCCTACAAAGTAGGTGGTCTGTCACATTTTATATCAAGAACAAAGTTTGCTTTTTGTTTTTCCTTTTAATAATTTTAATGTTAAGTCCTTGTTAATATGCATTGTACCATCTTATCATTTAGACGAAAAACTTCTCAAGGGCGGACTTGTCATAGATCTGCTGTGTAGAACATAACAGCAATTTATGCACCTGTTTTACTTCATTGCCTAGGGCTGTGGTTCATTAAATTCGACTCTCAGAGAGTAGAGCCTGGGCACTGGTATTTTTTAAAATCACCTCCAGGTGATTCAAAAGTGTAGCCAGGGTTGAGAACCATTGGCCAGGGCCTTTGACCCATGCATGAATAAAAATACCACAAAGAAGTTGTACTCATGCCAAATCCCCTGTGCAAGAAAAAGCTACATAGCTAGTGTGCAAATAGGTAGGTTGTAAAATTTCCTCTGGGGCCCACTCAGACCAGAAGCACCACCTGGGAACCTGCGAGAAAGGCAGACTCTTGGGCCTCTCCGCAGACCAACTGAATCAGGAAACTTCACTTTAAAAAGATCCCAGGTGATTCATATTTATGTTGAAGTCTGAGAAGCAGTGCTAAAAATCCTAAATCCTAACTAGGCAAGACAAATCAGTCTCCCCGTAGAAAACTTTCTTCTTATCAGGTTCCTAAGATTCAAATCCAAGATTCATCATTAAGAATGTTGCAGGTGAATTAATTACTATAGTGATATATATATATATATATATATATGTTTATATATATGTTTATATATATATGTTTATATATATGTTTATATATATATAGAGAGATACATATATATGTATGTGTGTGTAATGAAATACAGTATAGTGTAATGTAATATAACGTATAACGTAATTTATCTTCCTTTCCAAATAAATTTATTTGCAGAGACAGAAACCTTAAATTGCGTTAGGAATAAAAAGAGCAGCATCAACTATCCATAACTGCCCTGTATTTCATCGCCATTTTTTTTTCATTGTAGTGGAAATAAAATAGATACAATCTGGTTCTTGGCTTCAGGCTACTTACCTAATAAGGGATACTGACAAGTAAATAATTAACCAGAACTTAATGCACTCTAAAATCCTAAACTAGAAGTACAGCAATGTGCTGGACAAACATTAATGTGCATGACAATCACCTGGAAGTTTTGTTCAACTACAGATTGTCCCCCCACCCATCCCAGCATTCCAGGTTTTCAGTGAGTCTATGGTGAGACCTAAGAATTTTCGTATCAAACAGGTTGCTGCTTTGCTCCTGGTCAGGGACCATACTTTGGGAACCACTGGGCTATGGGAACAGAGTAAAAAGAACAGAATGCTGGGATTCTTCTGGATAGCAAAGGATGAGCCAAACATTAACAGGCAGGGAAGAAAGAAAAGTGCATTCCTGCTTGGCACCACAACCAGAGTGGGGCATATCTGAGCATCTGACATGCTGGGGAAGTCGGCTATGATAGGAGGTCAGAATACATGAATTGAAAGATAGATAAGACTAGAAAGATAGGTCGGGGCCAACTCATGGGCGATCTAGGACAGCAGCAAAGGAACTTAATGTTTATTCCGTGGGCACTGAGAAGTAATAGAGGGTATGTGAGGGTAAAAAAACATTTTTCTCGAGACATGATCCAAATTTTACTTTAAGATAGTACTCCAGGGAGCAGTGAGAAGGATGGTGTGGGGAAGCAAGAGAATAGAAGTCAGGAGGGCAGGGAAGAGGCTATCCCAATGATCAAGGAGAATGATCCATGAATAGGGCCTTTGCTAGAATACCTGGTGACCTCCACACTTCTGGGAAGCACTAGAAGAGCCTGTGATTAGATAGTGGCAGAGAAGGAGAGGCATTCATTTATTTAACACACATATATTGAACTCTTATTGTATTCCAAGCACTGTGCTAGGCACAGAGGAACAACGATGAAGGAGAAAAAGTTCTTACCCCCATGGAGCTCTTGGGCTAGCAGGGAAAACAGACAAGGCAATTAAGAAGGTCAGCAAAGAAGAGACTATGGAGCAATATGTGTGTGATGTCAGAGCAGGGCTTAGGGACCAGTTGCCTCACCAGTCTGGGGAATGAAGGAAGGCTTCCTGGAGGAAAAGACACTTTTAAACCTAAATTCCTCGATGACCAAAATGCTTACCAAGGCCTACAAGACTCTACATAATCTGGGCCATTCCTTTATTTTCAGCTTACTCTAAGCCAATGTCTCTCTTACTCTTCATGTTCTAGAACTAGGTCCCCTTCAATTCTTTTTAGCCTCAGGACCTTTGTACATGCTTTCTCCTTGGCTTAGAATTTTCTTATCTCTCTTACCTAAAGAATAATTTTCATCCTATGACAGTCAGCTTAAATATTCTTCCCACAATGTTTTTCCCTGTGTTTCCAAGATGAGATGAATACCCCCATTTTACTCCCTGAAATCTTCCTGCATTTCAGCTTATAACTTATCACAATAGCAATTATTTGAGGATTACTTGTTTAATGCCAGTATCCCTTCTTAGATTATAAGGTCTGTTGGACAGGATTATGTCTTTTCATTATCTGTATTCTGAACAAGTAACACAGTATCCGGAATATGATAAATACTCAGCATTTCATTCTGTAAACAAAAACCAAGAATTAAAGACTAAAAAGGAACAGTCGGGCAGAGGGAGTAAGAGAGTAAAGAATAGCAGGTGTGGAGACCCTGAGGTTGAACAGAACATTACTCAGTAAAGGAACTGAAAGGAGACCAGTATGGTTGGGTTCTAGGTAGACAGAGGTAAGAGATGGGCCTGAAGAGGCGGTCAATGGGAAGACACTTAAGGGTTCAAAACTAGGGAATCTCTCACCGGATCTATGTTTTTAAAAGTCTACTCTGGCTGCTTTATGGAGAGTAATTTCAGGGGAGCAAGAGTGAATAATGACATCTCTGGATGGCTCTTCCTGGAGTCCAAGTGCTAGTAACGTAGGGTATGGAGGTGGTGGTAGAAAGCAAAATGTAAGGATACTCAGGCAAGATATTTAGGAGCTAGAACTGATGGAGGTCAGTGGTAAATTAAATGTCGGGATAAAGGAGAGGAAAGGCTGTCACAGTTGACATGTAGATTTTTGGCTTGTAGAGATTATCAGCACCTTTTACTAAAGGTGGGAACAGTGAAACCCCCGGGTCATGTAGAGCTTCTCCCGGCAATGACAGAGTCCTTCTAAAAGCACAGATGCTGAGACTTCAGGGGCAAACCTAGAGCCAAACAACTTTAAAGACCATCAGAGGGACTTTAGAGATGAATCTAGAGACCAATCCAGAATATGTATATTCATATTATTTTTGTGTATATACATAGTATATATATATTATGTATATATATTCACATTGAACAAATAAACCCAATAAAAATTATTTGAAAAAACAGTTCTGCTGCTAAAAATGCCTGACCACCACTGCTGTGCCATGGTGCCAATGCCCCTACACCTCAGTATACTGGCAGGTGATTGACAATCCCAATCTGGTTAGTGCAGTGTATCAGTGTGATTATAGATTTCTTTTCTATATCCAGAAGTGGACATTTTTCTTCCAAATCTGAGGTTGGCAAAATTTTTCTGTAAAGGGCCAGACAGTAAATACTTTAGGCTTTGTAGATGATATGGTCTCTATGGCAACTATCCAACTTGGTCATTGTAGCTCAAAACCAGCTACAGAGTGTGTGTGAACAAATGAACATCGGCTCAGACTTTACATCTACAGCATTTGGCTCATAGACTGGAGTTTGTGGACTTCTAAACAAGGGACTTTTGCACAGAGACATGGAATCACAAAGGAGAGGTAAAGAAAAGCAAGCTTTCATGCCACGTCCTGGTCTCATGCAATCCAGTGAGGAAAAGGGGAGAAGATTCCCAGCCAAGAAGAGGAATGAAAGTTTCTCATGATCCCAGGCAGTTGTGAGGTCCTGAACCAGAAGTGAAGGGGAAATCATTCCATGTTGTCTGCTTGGGAGCAGCAGATCTCAGGGGCCTGAAAATGGAATGCCTCAGGCCACCAGGTGCAGTTCTGATTTATATTCTTATTCTTACTCAGGACCCAGGTACATCAAGTGAGCCAGGCATAGTCACTCACCATTTCGTTTTAGACATAAAGTTAAATGTCAATGACATTCTTAGTTATCAAGCATAACTTTGGTACCTAAATTCTAACCACTGTATTATCAACAGGCTGGGTAAACTAGCCTCATATAAAAGACCTATAGGCTTCAGGGACAATATAAAGATTAAAGAAATGTAGTATCATTATGTGGCATTTGCTTAATGAACGGCAAGTTGTCTCTAAACTGATTTCCTTGGGCCTCCCAGGAAAACCTGTAAACTCAAAAGATTGTTCCACAGACTAAGAATATGTACATCATCAGAGCTGGAGGTACATATTACCATATATGCACATCAATGCTTTTTTTAAGAAATAAATTATAATTGTATATACACACACACACACACACACACACACACACACACACATAAGTGTTTACCTCCAAGTGTTTAACTTCTAGACTATGAACTGTGTGAGGCTAAGGATCTTACTCATCTCTGAATTATCAATATCTACTATAATTACTATCATATAGATGAGGCCTAATAAATGTGGTCTGAATGAGTTAATAAAAAGATCAAATATTATTAAAATTGTTAATGGGGGGGGAAGCAATGTACGCTTTTGTTCCAAAATACAAAATCTTATCTTCAAACAGACACTGAGAAATACACTTCGTGCATGCACCACTCTGTCAGAATACTACTCGGGAGACTATGGAAGTCTGTGACGAAACAAAGGCATAGAGTTTCTTGCTTACTTATCTGAGAACCAAGAAGGATTTTCCTCATTGGATACCCCTGGGGAAACACTTCTGGATCTGCTTACTCAACAGCCATTCCCAGCCCACTTCTCTCTTGCCACCTTCTACAGCACAGGCTGAAAAATGTAAAGACTCAATTTCTCGGTCTCCTCTGTAGCAAAGAAGGCCATGTGACCATACTATGGCCAGTGAGTTGTAACTTGAAGTCTCCCAGCACTTTTCTGATAAAGAGTCTGATAATTGGAACCAACTCTCCTCTTCTTTCTGCTTTGAATATGGAACAGCAGGAACCAATTCGCAACCACGAGGGTAAGGCCAGAAGAATGGCCACACGCCTTCTGGCATTACTGAGCTGCTGAACCCTTGCCTGAACCTTTCTACCTCTAGATTTCCTATATGAGAAAAAGTAACTAAATATATTAAACTCTGGATAGACAATATTCTTTGTCTTGCAAATGAACATACTCCTAACTGATAAAAAACCTATTTTGCAAAATAAAAACTCTTAAGCACCACTTAAGTAATGTCCATATGTTAGAACTCAGTCACTAAATATTACCTTATTGCTTTCTGTTTAATTAAAAGTTATTTGAAGGTCCTTTTGAAACTTCTGGTCCCCCAGGTCTATAGCAATTTAAACCACTGCCATTCACTGCTCCTTTCGCACTTTTTTTGCACTCAATTCTGAGCACTAATCTCTCAAAGAAATCTTAGTTTCTTCTACTCAATTCTCTGAAGCACAAATACATTAATATTCTATCATTTGTTTCTCTCTTTAAAAATGTGGATTTCTTTTGTTCAAATTATGACATATTTCCAAAAAGATATAAGGTTACTTATATCAGAAGACTTATACAGAAAAGTGACATCAGCCAGACGGCAGACTAGAGTAGGGCAGACCCTACTCTCCCACAGAAACACCAAATATACAACAAGTTACAGACAAAAGTAGCTTTGTGAGAATTCTAGAAATCTGTTAAAAAGTTGTAGCAAACGAGTGAATAACTAATCAAGAAAGTCACACCCAAAAGGGTAGGAAATTTCAGGGTGTTTCTGCCAATCCTTGCCCCATTTCCTCCCCAGTGCACTGAGGCTGGAAAATGCCCATTTGCTGGTTTCTCCCTTGGAACAGAAAGAAAAAAGTGGAACTTGCTTGTAAAATTTTGACCTCTCTGGGGGATGCCTGGGGGACTAATTTCTGTCTCACCTTGCTAGGACACAGATTCGGATGGTGGCATAGTTTGGATATCAGGTTGGAAACCTCCATAAGCAATGTTGGGCACTGTGACACACGAGAGCTGCAGGAAGGCTGCAGACCTGTGGACACCTGGGTCAAGAGTTTATGGGCAGAGGAATACAACAGACACCTATGTCCTTGAGAAGAAGAGCAGGGGTGAGACTCATAGGAAATTAAGACATCTAAAAGCAAACATGTATACAGAGAAATTGGGGGGAAAGCACACACACAGGACTAGGGATGACACATCCTCAGAAAAGGCTTAAGAGGATCTTGAGACTTCACACTAAACTAATTAATGAAGATTTACCCCTGCACAGACCCAATCCACAAAAACCTAGGGGCTGTTCTTTTCAAATGCCCAATTTTCAATTTTCAACAAAAGATCACAAAGCATACGAAGAAACAGGGAAACATGGCCAACTCAAAAGAAAAATAATACTCTGGAAACTGAAAATTACCATAGGCCTCAGACTTATCCCACAAAAACATTAAAATAAATGTCCTTAGAATGCCCAATGAGCTAAAGGAAAACATGACAGACAAACAACATCAGGAAAATGATAAAGGAACAAAATGAGAATATCAACAAAGAGAAATTATTGAAAAGAGCCAAACAAATTCTAGAGCTGAAAAACATAATAACAGAATTGAAAAATTCAATAGAAATTTTCGACAGAAGACTTGAAAAGACAGAAGAAAGAATAAGCAACTTTGAAGGCAAGTCATTTGAAATAATCAAGTCTGAGGAGAAAAAAGAATGAAGTGAAGAGAAGCTAGGGTCTTATGGACACTGTCAGGTGGACCTACACTAAGACAGTGGTCAGAAGAACAAGAGAAAAAGTGGAGAACATATCTGAAGAAATAATAATTAGAAAGTCCCCAAATTTGAGGAATAACGTAGACACACAAATACAAAAATTTCAACAAACTCCAAATAGGGAAATCCAGAGACCCACACCAAGACTCATTATGATCAAACTGTTGAAAGTCAAAGGATTTTAAAAATATCAAAAGAAAAGCAACTCATCATGTAAAAATTTATCCTCAATAACATTATCAGTGGCTATCTCAGCAGGAACATTGCAGGCCAGAAGACAGTAGGGTGATACATTTAAACTGCTAAAAGAAAAAAAAACATTCACTGAGAATACCATCCTTGGAAAATGAGGGAGAAATTAAGACATTGCCAGATAAACAAAAACTGAAGTAGTTCATTACCACCAGACCTGTCCTACAAGAAATGCTAAAGGGAGTCCTTCAGATTGAAATGAATGGACACTAGATAGTTATTCAGAGCCATACAAAAAGGTCATTTTTTGATAAAAATAAATACATGGACATGGGTACCAGGGGTCTCAGTTGGTTGAGCATCTGACTCTTGATTTGGCTCAGGTCATGATCTCAGGGTCCTGGGATTGAGCCCCATGTCAGGCTCCATGCTCAGTACAGAGTCTGACTGAGATTCTTTCTCTCCTCTGCCTCTCCCCACACGTTCTCTCTCAAATAAATAAATAAAATCTTTAAAAAAATTTTTAAATACATGGACAAATATAAATAATGTATATTGTATTTTTGATTCACAGCTCCACTTTTATTCTGTTATAGGATTTAAAGGCAAAAGCTTAAAATGTATTATAAATCTCTGTTAATGGGCACACAATATATAAAGATGTAATTGGTTATATCAATCAAAAACAAAGTCAAGTGCAGAGATATAAAGTAGAGTTTTTGCATTTAACTGAACTTGAGTTAGTAAGAGTTTAAAATAAATTACTATAATTTTAGGATGTTTTATGTAATCCCTTTGGCAACCAGAAAAAATATCTATAGAACACAACACACACAAACACACACACACAAAGAGAAGAGAATCAAAATGTGTCACTACAAAAAGCCAACAAAATAAAAGGGAACATAAGTCAGACAGAGGAAGACAAAAACTATATTATTTCTCTTATATGTGGAATCTAAAAAAAAAAAGTGAACAGACAAACAAACAAACAAAAAGCAAAAACAGACCCATAAACACAGAGAGCAGATGGTTGTCAGAGAGGAGGTGTGTAGGAGATGGGCAAATGGGTGAAGGGGAGTGGGAAGTACAGGCTTCCAGTTATGGAAGGAATAATTCACAGGGATAAAAGGCCCAGCATAGGGAATTAGCCAACGGTATTCTAATAGCACTGCAACAGACAGTAACTATAGCATAATGTATAGACTTGTGCTAAATATAGCATAATGTGTAGACTTGTCAAATCACTATGGTATACATCTGAAATGAATGTAACATTGCATGTCAAGTATACTTTAATTAAAAAAAGAAAAATAATCATGACAATAAAATAATATCACTTAGAAAGAAAAGGAAAGCAGTTATGGAGGAAATGAGGGACATAAAGCTATAAGACATACAGAAAACAAATAACAAAAAGCCAATAGTCTTCCCAGATCAGTAATAATCTAAATGTAAATGGATTTAACTCCCCAATCAAAAGACATAGATTAGGAAAAAGAAATTTAAAAATAGGATTCAACTATATGCGGTTGACAAGAGACTCACTTCAGATTTAGGACATGCATAGGTTGAAAGTAAAGGGATAGAAAAAAATATTCCATATAAATGGTAACAAAAATTGGGCAGGGGTGGCTGTACTAGTATCAAAGACTTTAAGTCAAAACCTGTTATAAGACACAAAGATGGACATTGTATAATGATGAAAGTATCTATTTACCAAGGAATAAGTTATACAAATATATGCAACAGACATCAGAGCTCCTAAATATATGAAACAAACATTGACAAAATTGAAGGGTGAAACAGAAAGCTCTATAATAATAATAGGATACCAATAACACATTATCAATAATAGAACAACCACACGGAAGATCGATAATAGAGAACTCAAACAACATTATAGACCAATTAGACCTAACAGGCATATACAGAACACTCCACCCAATAGCAAGATACACACTTTTCTCAAGTGCACATGGAACATTCTCCAGATTAGACTATATATTGGGCCACAAAAATGTCTTAATAAATTTTAAAAGTTGATTATATAAATGATATTTCCAATTAAAATGCAGTGAAAATATACATTATTAGCAGAATGAAAACTGGAAAATGCAAGAATATTTTGAAATTAAACAACACACTTTTTTTTTTTTTAGAGAGAGTGGTAGAGGGCATGAGTAGAGAGGGGCAGAGGGATAGGGAAAGAGAGAATCTTAGGCAGACTCCATGTTCAGCACAGAGTCCAACACGGGGCTTGATCTCATGACCCTGAGGTCATGACTGGAGCTGACATCAAGAGTTGGACACTTAACGGACTGAGCCACTCAAGTACTCCTAAACAACACACTCTCAAACAACCATTGAGTCATAGTAGAAGTCACAAAAAAATATAGAAAATTGAGGCAAGTGAAAATGAAAATATATTGAACTTAGGGATTCAGCAAAAGCAGTGCTAGGTGGGAAATTTGTAGTTGTAAATGCTAATTTTAAAAAAGAAGAAAGATCTCAAAATAACAACTTAACTTTACACCTTAAGGAACTGAAAAAGAACAAACCAAACACAAAGAGAGCAGAAGGAAGAAAATAATAAAGATTCAACAAGAGATAAACAAAATAGAGAATACAAAAGCTACAGAAAAATATTAGTGAAACCAACAATTGGTTCATTGAAAACGTAAACAAATTTGGCAAGCCTTTAGCTAGATTGACTATGAAAAAAAGAGAAGACTCAAATAAACTAAAATTATAAGTGAAGGGGATATTACAAGATTTTACAGAAATAAAAAGTATTACAATAGAGTACTATGAACAATTGTATACCAAGAAAATCCCACATGAAATGGACAAATTCCTAGAAACATGAAATGTACCAAGACTAAATCATAGACAGACAGAAAATCTGGACATAAAACTATAGAAGATTGAATCAATAATCAAAAACCTTCCAGTAAAGAAAAGTCCAGGACCAGAAAACTTCACTTGTGAAATCTACCAAATATTTAAGGAAGAATTAACACCAATTTTCCTCAAGCTCTTCCCCAAAGTTGAAGAGGAGGGAATACTTCCAAACTCATTTTATGATGCCAGCATTACACTGCTATCAAACCCCAACAAATACACTGCAAGACAAGAAAACTGCAGACCAATATCCCTGAGGAATCTTGCTGCTAAAATCCTCAAGAAAATACTGGCAGATAGAATACAACAGCACATAAAAGGATTATACATCATGATTAAGTGGGATTTATTCCTGGAATTCAAGGATGGTTCAGCATACAAATATCAAACAATGTAATACAACAGATAATGTAATACACATTAACAGAATGAAGGGCAAAAACAACAACAAAAAAACAAAAAGCCAAGGCCCCAAAACCATGATCATCTCAAATGATGCAGAAAAAGCACTGGACAAAATTTAACACCATTTCATGATATAAACACTCAACAAACTAGGAATAGAAGGTGATCGCCTCAACATAGTAAAGGTCATATGTAAAAAGCCCACCGCTAACATCAGCGGTGAAAGACTGAGAGCTTTCCCTCTAAGATCAGGAATTAGACAAGGGACATATTTTCATCCTTTCATTCAACATAGTACTGAAAATCTCAACCAGCGCAATTAGTCAAGAAAAAGCAATGAAAGACATCCAAACTGGAAAGGAAGAAGTGAAATTATCTCTGTTCACAGACAGCATAATTTTATATGTAGAAAACCCTAAAAACCGCACGTGCATGCACACACACACACACACACACACACACACACACACAATCTGATAGAATAAACTAATTTAGCAAATTCACAGTATACAAGATCAACATGTAAAAATCAGTTGCATTTCTATGCACTAATGAACAATTTAAAAAGAAATGAAGAAAACAATTCCATTTATGATGGCACCAAAAAGAATAAAATACTTAGGAATAAACTTACCAAGCAGGCAAAAGATATTTTGACTAAGATTTCCAAATGGCCAAGAATAGGAAAACATGCTCAACATCACTTATTGTTAGAGAAATGTCAGTGAAAACCACAACAAGATACCACCTCACAACCCATTAGATGGTTACTGACAAACAAAAAAATAAATAGTGTTGGTAAGGATATAGAGGTATTTGGAAACCTTGTACACTGTTGGTGGGAATCTAAAGTGGTTTAGCACTCTGGAAAACAGCATGGCAATCCCTCAAAAATTTAAAAAGAGATTTCCATATGATCCAACAATCCAGCTTCTCAGTATGTACCCAAATAAATTAAAAGCAGGGTCTTGGAGAGATATGTGTACACTCATGTTCACAGCAGCATTATTCATTATAGCTTAAAGGTTGAAGCAACCTGTTTCCATTAGATGAATGGATAAACAAAATGTAGCATATGCATACAATGGAATATTATTCAGCCTTAAAAAGGGAGGAAATTCTTATACCTGGTACCACATGCATGAAACTTGAAAATATTATAAGAAAAATAAGCCTGTCACAAAAGCACAAATACATATGAATCCATTTATATGTACTAGAATAGTCAAAATCATAGAGACTGAAAGTAGAATGGGGGTCACAAGGACTGAGGGAAGAGGAAATGGGGAATTGTGTTTTTATGGGTATACAGTTGCAGTTTTTTAAGATGAAAAGAGTTCTTTAAATTGGTTGCAGAACAATGTGAATGTACTTAACATTACTGTATACTTAAAAATGGTTGCAACAGTAAATTTTATTTATATGTATTTCGCTACAATTAAAAATTTTTAAATTATATTAAAAGTTGATAAAGTAATTGACAACCAAGAACAAAAGAACAAAAATTCTGATATTCTATCATGTTAGTTAGCATGCTACAGTGCTTAATCATCAGAGCTTTCTGTTATTTGGAGCAAAAAGGGAAATGTAATAGCTTTCATAACTCTTTTACTGAAAGGGGGGAACATGAGTTCTCTGAAAGAGGTATAGTTTTCCTTAGCATGAAATCGTGGTTCTTATTCCTTTGTAGATAGCCTCAGTTGTTTTGTTTTGTTTTGTTTTGTTTTCACTGTTCACTTAGTATGTTGCAGATTTTTCTCTTTATCTTTGATACACAAAATTTTACTATGATGCATCTGTGTGGGTCTTTTTTTCGTTTATTTAGCTTCTGGTGGGCACTATAAATCTGAAGATTTATGTCTGGGGAATTTCCTTCCATTATTCTTTGATTATTTCCTCTCCTGAGTCCTTGTGTTCTCCTCTTCTGCAGCTCCTGCTATTCTGCACCATCTACCATAATGGTGTCGGAGTTTCTGGAATTATCTTCCATGTCTCTCTATTTTTCTCTCACACTTTACCCTTTGCTTTATTATCTGGAAGAATTCCTTAATAATTTTCAATACTCACACTGTGTAATTAGTTCTGTAGTTATCTCACTCTATTTTCCTCTCTGTGGTTACTACTTCTATTTACTGCATGTTGACGAGGGCAGTTATGAGCAAAGATCTAAAAATCCATGTCCTCATGTCAGGTCACTGAAAGCATTTTCATATGTGATTTCAAGTGGTCTAGGCTGCAATCCTCTGAATTGTACTCAAGGCTTTGATAAAATCTTGTTTAAGAGGCAGCCTGGTCCAAGCTACTGCAATGGGGAATCAGGAATGCCTGAAGCAAAGTAGCATAGAGAGAACTGCAGCAGCACCTAGAAGAAAGCCTATCTCAAGGCATTGAGAAGGGCCTGCAGAGAGCTAAGCAGAGGTCAGGGCCAGATGGCCAGCTAAGGTAACAACCAACCAGGATACATGGGTGGAACATGTAAGTGTGAGAGAGTATTCTCAGAGACACCTGAAAGAAAGAAATGGAATTTCCATAGGAAAGAGGATTCAGATTGCTGAAAGTTGGACATTAAAGGGAAACGAAATGTGAAACATTTGGATTACATAAACATCAAATAATAAATGACATAAAGATGAACTTGGAATTTTCTTGTTCTTGATAACTTCAAAAAAATTTAATAAAAAAACTAAATGTTTTCGCAAGGAAATTCACACAATACCTTTAGAAGAGAATAATATTCAAGATTCTTTGTATCTCCTTAAGAGACCAAAAACTTATTTCAGGAGCATAACGAGTAAGAGGTCCTGGCTGAGCACAGTAATGAACTATACTGGACAGGTGACTACCTTATATGGTACGAAATACTTTGAAACATTACATAAAATTTATATTAGTCAATAGATGCATATATCAATGAAACAACAGAGAACACAGAAATAACCCACATTAGGACACCAAACTAATTTTTGACAAAGGTGAAAAGGCAATGCAGCAGAGGACAGTCTTTTTAATCAATGGTACTGGGACAAATTGAATTGCACAGAGAGAATGAGCCTCAACCCATCTCATACTTTATGCAAAAATCAACTCAAAATTAATCACAGATTTAAATTTAAAATATAAACTATAAAACTTTTAGAAAATATCATAGGAGAAAGCTTTGGGACCTACAGCTTCATGATCTTTTTTAGACATAAGACCAAACGCATGACCCATAGAGGAAAAAAATCAACAAACTGAACTTAATCAAAATAAAAAACTTTTGCTATGTGAAAGAGCTTGTTAAGAAGCTGAAGAGACAAGCTAGAATGCAGGAGAAAATATTTGCAAACCACATAGGTGACAAATGATTTACATCTTAATGTAGAAGGAATTCTCAAAACTATGCTAAAAATAATTATAAAATGGGCAAAAGACATGAAGAAACATTTCACTGTCCATGGATATATGTATAGAAAATAAGCACCTCAAAAGATTTTTGACATTACTAGCCATTTATGGAGGAAGTGAGCCTTAAGTCTGGCCTTAGATGAGTAGCATTTTATAAATAGGAATGGTGTAAAATATAAGCTCAAGAGTCCCTTTGCACCCCAACAACATTCTTTGATGATGTTTTCCTTTAAAATTTTCTGTAAGTTACATAGCCTTATGTCTAGTATAGTTTCACTTTTGTAAAAAAAAAAAAAAAAAGAAAGAAAAGAAAAGAATTATATACATATAATTGGGAAAATTTGAACCTAGGTTATTTGGTGTTATTTAAGAGTTAGTTATTTTAAATTTTTTAAGTATTGGGACGCCTGAGTGGCTCAGTCAGTTGGGCATCTGCCTTCCGCTCAGGTCATGATCCCAGGGTCCTGGGATGGAGACCCACATCGGGCTCCCTGCTCAGTGGGGAGCCTGCTTCTTCCTCTCCCTCTGCCTGCCACTCTCCCTGC
Organism: Ursus arctos; assembly: GCF_023065955.2. Lineage (NCBI taxonomy): Eukaryota > Metazoa > Chordata > Mammalia > Carnivora > Ursidae > Ursus > Ursus arctos. The sequence continues at coordinate 36,535,798 of NW_026622941.1, forward strand.
TTGTGCTCTCTCTTTCTGCCAAATAAATTTTAAAAATCTTTAAAAAATTTTTAAGTGTGGTAATAGTTTTAAAAATCCTTATCTCATAGAAACAAGTACTAAAGTATTTACTAATGAAATATTATGTCATATTTGCTTACAAATAATCTAGTGAGGAAATGAAGAAAGTGGGTGGAAGTATGGATGAAACAAGACTGATTATAAATTAAAAACACTTGAAGTTGAGTGATAAATATTGGTTCCATGTAATACTCTATTCATGTTTTAAATTTTTCATAATAAAGATTAAAGTAAATTAAAATATATTTACATATACATTTCTATGTGCATAGGAAAACAAAATCTAAATGATATATATCAAACTATTCACCCTGTTCTCCTCTGGAGTGGAGAATTGGAGTGAAATGAAAGAAAATTACTGTTTTTTATTTTATTCGCTTCAAGGTTTTTACAATGAACATACATATTTTTAATTAGAAAAAATGAAAAGTTAGAATGTAGAAGATTGCTCTTTTACATTGAATTCTTTTAATTAGCTGTTTATACATTATAGACATTTTTCAAATGTATAAAATTTTAAGGAGACTCAAATATTGCTAGAAATGTGTAGGAGGAGGAGCATGTAAAAAAATGTTGTGAACTAAACTTGAGAACCTTCTTATACACAACTTGATACAGATCTTATGGCTTTTAAAACAAATAAAATAACCCAGTTGCCTGGACTCATCCACTATATTTATATTTATTTCTTTAAGGCATCAGAATAATACAGGGCAAGTTACCAACTGAAAATTATTAAACAATGATCTAGAAGGGTAAATTTACCTTAGGCTCAGTTCTTGAATTTTGAGTCTTAGAAAAATACACTTATTCTATTCGTAGCCACTAGGGCTCAGTGTCCTCTTTAAAATGTAAAATTAATGCATTTTAGAAAACAAAATAATCACAAAAGTTAATTTAAATTAATGCCGAATAGAAAAGAGACTATCTTTGTGATAGTCTCTGATCTTAAAACAAAATTCCAGGAAAATTTTGAAAGATGGGGGTGGGTCCTCATTAAGACCCCTCTTTTATTTCCCTTTCTTCTGAGATGATGGAGGGGAATTTTGTTTGTATATTAAAAAGAAAACTATATTGCCCTGGAGATGGATTTAAATTTTTAGTCATTATTTGAATTTCTTTTAGAGTGTTTCCTATATTTTGATGGGCAAATTCATTAAGAAGAACTGAGTAGAGCTGAGCCTCCCATTGGATAACTATGGGTAAACTGAGGTATGGGTTTGGGGCTCTGCATTTGGATGCATGCCGCCATCTCTGTCCGTATTTCTAGGCAGCCTTTCAACGTAGAACTTCATATTTTTGATTTCCAAGGGACTTCAAGGTAAACTCAACTATCAGAGTACGCTTTACAGGACCTTCAAACAGTTCTGCTGCCCAGTGGAAACCTTTCGGTTCTCACAGTGAATCCATCATGTTAACAAGCTTAAAGATTGGTCACATCTATTAATAGTGCTGACAACCTTGTCGGGCAAATACCCCTTCCCCTGAAGCAGCATTTTAGGAAGAAGTAATTATGTTCCTCTTTTCATATTCTGAGCTGACCTAGAGAGAAGGGAACGTCTGCAAACACTTTCTCTGTGACAAGGAGGTGCTCGAGAGACAGCATCACCTCCACTTATGCCTGACTCTCCTCCCAATGGGAAGAGGTCTGGCTGAATAGATTGGACAGTTGTCGGGCCATGCTCTCTTCTCGGAGGCCTGCTAAAAGCCAGTGTACATGTGATGCATGCGCTCTCACTCTTAGGGCCCAAGAGTGCTCATCTGGTCTGTGGGCACAGCTAGCAGGGTCTGCCCCCGCCAAGGTCACCAGGTCTCCATTCTTTCTCAGCATGAAGCGTGGGGGTATGCTTTGAAGGTCTGCTGTCTTCCATTGGGATGGGTGGTGAGAGCCCATAATCTACAGGCTGGCCCTGACCAGAAAGTCTTAATGATTTCATTAAATAAATTCATCCCCTCTGTCAATCCATCTTTTGTCTATTTATCAGCCAGTACCCTGGGGAATAAGGGGCAGGGAGGAGGTGAGTAAAAGGATGCATGCACAAAATCTCATCACAAACCCTCCAAAAGCACTCTATACAGGGAATCAAAACGTATCCTAGAAACTCGTATTGCCTTCACACATATAAATAGTTCCGCCATGTAGAATGTGCCCAGTTCTGGCATTATCCACGCAGATTCACAAGTGACACCATCCGGGCTTGCCTAGAGCAGAGCAGGTGCCTTCTTTTCCATGGGTGATGTGAGTAAATACGTACTTCTTTAGCTTTTTCTCACAGAGAAGGGTAAACTTACTGATACGTGTATAGCTTCAAGATTTTGAAGACTAATTCCATGAGAAAAGATTTTCAGAGGAAGGTTTTTAGTTTGGATTGTTTTTTTGTTTTTTAATTAACCCCCTCATCTCCTGACAGAATAATCTGTTTATAACAGAGAGCTGTAGCGTTCTACAATTAGGGTTGCCAGATTTAGTAAAAACAAAATAAAACAAGATGCCCAGCTAAATTTGAATTTGACTAAAAAATACTATACTCAGTATAAGTATGTCCTATGCAATATTTGATGGCATATACTTAATTCTGTGGGACATACTTCTACTAAGAATTGTTTGCGTTCACCTGAAATTCATATTTAACTGGGTGCCCTGTATTTTATTTATAGGATTATAAATAGGCAACCCTCTCTATTGTAGAAGACATTCACCATAGAAGCCAGAGGCCTTAAAAGCCCAGATATGTATTAAATAACTTTTTTTTAAGATTTTATTTTATTTATTTGTCAGAGAGAGAGAAAGTCAGAGAGAGAGCACAAGCAGGGGGAGAGGCAGGCAGAGGGGAAAGCAGACTCCCCACTGAGCAGGGAGCCCGACCAGGGACTGGATCCCAGGACCCTGGGATTGTGATCTGAGCTGAAGACAGACACTTGACTGACTGAGCCACCCAGGCATCCCTAAATAACTTTTTCTTTATCATTAGGCAACTAATAATACTCTTTCCTTCTTTCCTTTCTTCGACAAATATTTTAGTAAGCATTGACTGCATGCCAGATACTGTTTTTGTGCTGGGATAAGAAAATAGGCAAGTCAAAGAAAAAATAAATATAAATGCTATTTTTAAATGATGAAGAAAATAAAATGGGTGACGGGATAAAGAACACCTGAGTGGAGCTGGCTATCTTAGCTCCAATGGTCAGGGAAGTCCCCTCGAAGAGGTACTATTTCAATTGGGTCAAAAGGAACAAGAAAGAGGCAGACATAAGAAGGTTTCATCAAAATAAGCTACAAGCAGAAGGAACCATAAATATAGGAACCAGGGTATATTAATTTCCTCTGGATGCTGGAACAAATCACCACAAACTTGGTGGTTTACAACAGAAATCTATTTTCTCACAGTTCTAGAGGCCAGAAGTCTGAAAACAAGGTGTTTGCAGGGCCACGCTCCCTCTGGAGGCGCTAGGAGAGAATCCACTCCCTGCCCCTCCCAGCTTCTGTGGGCTGCCAGAATTTCTTGGTTTTTGTCGGAATGGTTCCAATCTTCCAGACCAGCATCTTCAAAGCTTCTCCTGTGTGAGGGTCTGACTGATATCCCTCTGCCTCTTCTATATAAGGACACCTGTGATAGCATTTTGGTCCCATCTCCCAGGATAATCAATCTCCGCATCTCATGACATTTAATTTAATCACATCTGCAATCAATCAATCTATTGATCAATCATATCCTTTTTTTGCCATAGAAGGTAATGCCCACAGGTTCCAGGGATCAGGACATGGATATATCTTGTGGGTTGGTGGGGGAGAGGACAATGTTCTGCCTACCACAGTGGGAGGAGCTTGGCATGTCCTAACAGTGTGTGTGGCTGAAGCAGCATGCACCAAGGAGCGAGTGGAGGCATGAAGACTGAGAGGTAGACAGGGCCTGTGGGCCCAGGTAAGGGATCCAGGTTTGAGTTTAATGTCAATGGGCAGCAAGTGCAAGGTTTTAAACAGAAAGTGACAAAACTCACTTTTTAAAAGCATTTCTTGGGGTGCTTGGGTGGCTCATTCGGTTAAGCATTGGACTCCTGATTTTGGGTTAGGCCATGATCTCAGGGTCGTGAGACTGAGTGCCACGCTGGGCTCTGTGCTCAGCACAGAGCCTGCTTGGGATTCTGTCTCTCCCTCTGCCCCACCCACCGCGCTCTCTCTCTTAAATAAAATCTTTAACAAAATAAGAAAATAAAAGTGTTTCTCTGGTCACTTTGTGGAGGCTGGACAGTAATAGGGGCAAGAGTGAAAGGAAATGCACTTGTTAGACCTGTGGCTCTTACCAGAGAAAGGCAGGCAGAAGCATTCATAGCTTAGATTCAGGGAGAAGCAAGGGAGAGGAAGAGACAAGTTTGCACAGAGGGAATAGATTTTGGAAATAGAGTCATAAGTATTTACTGATGGGTTAGATAAGGGAGGAAAAGAAAGGAGAGTACCCTGGAGTTCTCCTAGGTTTGGGGCTAAATGTTAATGAGAAGCCAAGTGTTGACATTTGATGGAACTGGGTAAAAATCTCCAGTCTGCTCTAGGGAGAGGATTTCACACAAAGTCAAGGAAAGAGTAGGTTTTGTCTTGTCCTAAAACGCATTTGATAAAGTAAGCATGTTCTTCGGGAAAGAAATATTCTTTTTCCTCCATCCAAAATTGAGTCTTAACAAAGGCATCACACACTTCAGAGCAGGGTTAAAAAGAATGAGAGCAGCACTGTTACAAAGACTGATGACGACTTGATGTGCACCTGTTAAAGCTGCGAACCTCTAGCCTTCTGGGTCAGGTTCACTTGGCAGGCAGCATCCTTCATGTCCAGGGTGAAAAGTGGCTCAGCAACCAGGAAATCCTGTGTACAGTGATGTTTTCCACCACATGGTGTTCATCAATAAAGAGTGGATGGCAACAAATCAATGGCTGTGTTGCAAGTTGGGGAGAGATAAGAGTGATGGGGAGAACTCCTATCAGGTGTGGGAGTTAGTTCCTGTCTGTGTTCTGTCACCAAAGACCAGTCACCCATGAGCACTGCAAATCATTACAACCCTCTGGCCTCAGTTTCCTCAACCATAAGAGGTAAGAGTTGTTGAGAAGGTCAAATGAAATAATGAATGTGCTAGAAACAATGAAGACTGAACTATAACTTGTCTACATATATCATATATCAGACCATATTGAATTATATATTTTATCACATCTGATTCCTCCAGAACACCTTACACTTAATTATTGCCTTGCAATAATTTTTAAGTCAAATTAATTAAGTAAATATAACCAACATGGCCATAAACCAGGTAGATTTTTTGGCAAGTGCTGATGAATTGATCATTAGAGATTAGTACCATGGTTCCCTGACTCATATTCCTGTGTCTTTATCTGGAAAGAGAAAATGGCCAGCTCCAGCTGCCCTCAGTCTGATACAAAAGATTCCAGCCTAAAACATGATACATCGGGGTCATGCCAGCTCAAATATGTTGCAGGTGACTTCATTAAAATATCAAAATATAAATGAAGGTTACTTGTAGCCCAGTGTTAGGACTTGAAAAAGGAGTCATTATTTCCAAAGGCAAGTTGTTGGGTGGATCTGTCTGACTGAAAGAGTAAAAAGTTTTATTTGGTTAAAAAAAAGTTACATATGGTTCATGATGATTTTATTTGTGTAAAATAATTTAGTTTCAGGTTTCTATCAAGTAGATTTGAGGAGATAACTGTGACCAATTGGCAGCCATCAGCCACGTCTGTGGCTGCCCTGAGAACCCACGGGAGAGAAAATAGTGGACTTCCATGGTCTTTCATATACAACATCATTTAAGAACAATAAAATACAAATGATAAACTATAACTGCAATTTGATTTTCTCCACAACCTGTCTCATTGACTAAGATTGTTCACAAAATTAAAAAGTTAGATTTATAAGCTAATGTTCTAAAACATATGCTATCTAAATTCACTAATTCATGAATGAATCACCTTTTAAATATTGCCCATTTTATCTAAGAGCTATTGTCAGATCTTTTTACATTTCTTTTCCAAAGTCCAATCTCTATCTTCCTTTTTGTTTTCATATGGCCTTCTGTTTTGATAGAAAAGATGAAATGCCATATTTAATTTAAAATCAATATTTTCTGAGGCCGTGCTGCAGGCAGATCTAGACCTGGACTTATAGTACAGTCCAATACAGCATCCGCCCAAAATATATCTTCAAAAACAATTTATCATAACTATGGCTATAATAACAGGGTTTTTTTGCATGTGTGACTATTACACGTCAAAGTCCATCAATTTTATTAGCCAGGCCAGGATAGAATGTTATTGAAGAACTGATGAAGATATTTATAACTATAACTGATTGAAATAAATGGCAAAGCTCTGATTCAGTTTAATCTTCATGTAATTATACAACATAGGAAGCCTTTGGGTCATCTTGTCTATTTCCACGGTATTAAGGGTAACTGGACATTATCTGGTGTGCTTTGTATCTATTTTAAAAGTAAGGTTGATCAGGAAATATAAACAGAGAATAGCAGTAACCAGAAGATTTTACTGTCAAGTAGCCTAGATTCATGGGAAGGTGCCCAGCCTGGTTCATAGACATCATCACACTGTACTTGACAAACCAGCACAGATTAAAAAAAAAAAATTTACTCTGGTCATGAAACAATTATTTATCCACATATTCCCAGACCTTCAGAGATAATCTGAAAGGCCTTCATGATAATCATCCACTCTAAAAGAAAATGTAGCCTTACTTTTTACAGCTTTCATAAGAATCATGTTGGAAAGGAAACTCTTAAGCTTTTGCTACATCTGGCAAATTCTGCCTGGGGACCCTCTAGAGTACTATCTGATAAATGTGGTATCTATGATGTCTGTGTCTATAGGTCTGTAAACCCTGAGGTCTTGATTCCACACATACTTGGCCATGACCAGAGGACATCATTATCTCTAACCTTATGAGTCAATTCACTTTTCCAGATGTATAAGGCAAGTGGTGCTTTTTACAGAAGTTTCTCATTTTCTAGAAGCTCAGCTCCTTATTTACATCAACATCCGCACAAGAGTAAATGGTCTTCCCCTTATCAATCCTGGGATGCCCCTGTTAAACTGCCATTTTCCCCAAAGATCTCTAACTCTTCAGAACTAACCCACCCACACCCCTCCCATGATTGTTCTTTCCCCGCTCGTCTACGTAGTCTTCAATCAGGTAGGGAAGACTCTCAAGCCAGTGCTTCTCAAACTTCAGTGTGCACCAAATCACCTGGAAAATTAGGACCTTGCCATCAGAGATTCTGATTCATTAAGTCCAACTTTAGGTCTGAGAACGTACATTTCCATCAGGCTCACAAATCACATTGTGAGTAACCTGCTTTAAGTCACAATAGCATCTGAATTGCTGAGCTTCAAATTTCCATCCCCTCAGTCACCACTTACTTTGCTACAGCAGAGGAGTCTTTCCTCCATCCATAATGATTCTCACCTCTTCTGGGTGTTGATGGTCTAATTTGCCATGACGCTGCCATTATTCATCACACCACTTGAATATTGTAGCTCTGTCTGCACTAGTGAATGGAAGCCTCACCCAAACTTTGATAGTTAGATACTTGAATTTCCATTGTTCCACAAGCCTCATGCAGGACTAGGTTAGTGTAGTTCTCCATCAACTATATCTCTGGAGAAACACACGTCCTTTAGCTGCGGCTAGACTCAGTGATCACCTTGCTCAAACTTCCACCTGTACCATTTGCTATGGTCTAAATGTTTATGTCCCCCCAAAATTCGTATAGAACATAATATAAAAGAACCCCCCCCCACAGAACTACCACCTACTGTCATGTAAGGATAGGACAAATATCTATGACCAGGAAGAGGGCTCTCACCCAACAACCATGCTGATCTTGAACTTCCAGCCTCTGGAACTGTGAGAAATACATTTCTGTTGTTTATAAGCTGCCAAGTTTATGGTATCTTATTATAGCAGCTAAAACAGACTAAGACATCATTATATCCTGTTTTACACATAATTCCTGCTGAATGGGCAGTGGGCTCCATGACTTCCCATCACAATTCATTAAGAAATGAACACTTGACCTAAAGAAAGAGGGATTCACAGAGAAACCTGAGCTTATTAGATCCCTTTCTTCTGTTTTATTGTTGTTTTAAAATATTTTATTTTTTAGAGCAGCTTTAGGTTCACAGCGAAACTGAAAAGAAGTTACAGAGATTTCCTACATACCTTCTGCCCCTACACTTGCATAGCCTCCCTGTTATCAATGTCCCACGCCAGAGTGGTATATTTGTTGCAGTTGATAAATCTACATTGATACATCATAATCACTCAAAGTCCATTGTTTACTTTAAGGTTCATTCTTGGTGTTGCACATTTTGTGGGTTTTGATAAGCGTGTAATGACATGTATTAACTATTATCATATATTTTGCTTGCCCTGAAAATCCTCTGTGTTCTTCCTATTCATGCTTCTCCCTATCCTGACCCCTGGCAACCACTGTTCTTTTAATATTTTCATGGCTTTGCATTTTCCAATATGTCTTATAGTTGGAATCATATAGTGTGTAGCCTTTTCAGATTGGCTTATATCAGTAACATGCGTATAAGGCTCCTCCATGGCTTTTCATAGCTTAATAGCTCATTCCTTTTTAGCATTGAGTAATATTCCATTGTCTGGATGTACCACAGTTAATTTACCCATTCACCTAATGAAGAACATCTTGGTTGCTTCCAAGTTTTGATGATTATGAATAAAGCTGCTATAAACATCTATCTACAGGTTTTTGTGGAGACATAAGTTTTCAAATACTTTGGTCATTATAATAGGTATTTAGTGGTATCTGATTATTTTAATTTGTATTCTTCTAATGTGGAGCTTCTTTTCATTTGATTATTTGCCATCTGTGTATCTTCTTTGATGAGGTGCCTGCTAAGGTCTTTGGCCCAATTTTAATTAGGTTGTTTTCTTGTAGCTGAATTTTAAGGGTTCTTTATATTTTTTGAATAATAGTCCTGTATCAGATGTCTTCTGCAAATAACTTCTGCCAGTCCATCTTTTCTCTTTCATTTTCTTGATGTGGTCTTTCACAAAGCAGAAGTTTTTCATTTTTAAGGAACTTAGCTTATCAATTATTCCTTTCATAGATTATGCCCTTGGTGTTACATTTAAAAAGTCAGGGCTAGTCTCAAGTCGTCTAGGTTTCCTTCTGTTATCATCTATGATCCATTTTCAGTTACATTTTATGAGGTGTATAAGGTCTGTGTCTAGATTTTTTTTTCTGGACCTTTCTTTTTAAATTTTAATTCCAGTAAAATTAATATACAGTGGTATATTACTTTCAAGTGCACAAATTAGTATTCAACAATTCTCTACATTACTCAGTGCTTATCATGATAAGTATACTCTTAATCCCCTTCACCTATTTCACCCATCCTCCACCCACCTCCCCTCTGGTAACCATCACTTCTCTATAGTTAAGAGTATGGTTTTTGTCTCTTTTTTCTTTGTTTTGTTTCTTAAATTTCACATGTGAGTGAAATCATACGATATTTGTCTTTCTCTGACCAACTTATTTCACTTGGCATACCTTCTAGATCCATCCATGTTGTTACAAATGAAAAGATTTCATTCTTTCTTATGGCTGAGTAATATTCTGTTGTATATTCCACCTCTTCTTTATCCATTCATCTATTGATGAACACTTGGGTTGATTCCATAATTTGGCTATTGTAAATAATGCTGCAATAAATGTAGGGGTGCACATATCTTTTTGAATTGTTTTTTTGTATTCTTTGGGTAAATACCCACTAGTGGAATTATTATTTCATATGATACTATTTTTAGTTTTTTGACAAATCTGCATACTGTTTTCCAAAATGGCTGCACCAGTTTGTTTTCTTACCAATAGTACATGAGGGTTCCTTTCTCTCCACATCCTCACCAACACCTGTCATTTCTTGTGTTTTTATTTTAGCCATTCTGATAATTGTGAGGTGATATCTCATTGGGGTTTTGTTTTACATTTCCCTGATGATGAGTGGTGTAGAATATCTTTTCATGTGCCTTTTGGCCATCTGTATGTCTCTTTGGAAAAACGTCTCTTCATGCCTTCTGCCCATTTGTTTGTAAAGATTTTATTTATTTATTTATTTGAGAGAGAGACAGAGAGAGTATGAGAAGGCGAGGGGCAGAGGGAGAGTGTGAGGGACGAGCAGACTGCCTGCTGAGCATAGCCCACTGTGGGGCTCAATCCCAGGACCCTGAGATCATGACCTGAGCCAAAGTCAGACACTTAACAAACTGAGCCACCCAGGTGCACCTCTTCTGCCCATTTTTTTAACTGGATTACTTGGTTTTTAGGCATTCAGTTTTGTAAGTTCTTTATATATTTTGGATAATAATCCTTTATTGGATATGCCATTTGCAAATATCTTCTCCCATTCCAAAGGCTGCCTTTTAGTTTTCTTGATTGTTTCCTTTGCTGTGCATAAGCTTTTTATTTTGATGAAGTCCCGACAGTTTACTTTCACTTTTGTTTCCCTTGCCTCAGGAGATGTGTCTAGCAAGAAGTTGCTGAGGCCAACATCAAAGAGATTGCTGCCTGTGTTCTCCTCCAGGATCTTGATGGTTTCCTGTCTCACATTTAGGTCTTTCATCCATTTTGAGCTTATTTTTGTGTATGGTATAAGAAAGTGGCCCAGTTTTATTCTTTTGTACGTAGCTGTCCAGTTATCCCAACACCATTTCTTAAAGAGACTATATTTTTTTCCACTGGATATTCTTTCTTGTTTTTTCAAAGATTAATCAACCATATAGTTGTGGGTTCATTTCTGGATTTTCTGTTCTGTTCCATTCACCTATGTCTGTTTTTGTGCCAGTACCATACTGTCTTGATCACTACAGCTTTGTAATATAACTTGAAGTCCAAAATTGTGATGCTTCCAGCTTTGCTTTTCTTTCTCAGGATTGCTTTGACTCTTCAGGATCTTTTGTGGTTCCATACAAATATTAGGATTGTTTGTTTTAGTTCTGTGAAAAATGCTGGTAGTATTTTGATAGGGATTGCATTAAATGTGGAGATTGCTTTGGAGAGTATCGACATTTTAACCATGTTTGTTCTTCCGGTCTGTGAGCATGGAATGTTTTTCCATTTCTTTGTGTCCTCTTCAATTTCTTTCATCAGTGTTTTATAATTTTTAGAGTACAGATCTTTTACCTCTTTAAGTTTATTCCTAGGTATCTTATTGGGTTTTCGGTGTAATTGTAAATTGGATTGATGCCTTGATTTCTCTTTCTGCTGTTTCATTATTGGTATATAAAAATGCAAAAGATTTCTATATGGTGAGTTTGTATCCTGTGACTTTACTGAATTCAGTTACAAGGTCTAGAAATTTTTTGGTGGGATCTTTTGGGTTTTCTATATAAAGTATCGTGTCATCTGCAAATAGTGAAAATGTAACTTCTTCCTTGCTGCTTCATTTGCTGTTTATTTCTTTTTGTTGTCTTATTGCTGAGGCTAGGACTTCCAGTACTGTTAAGTAACAGTAATAAGAGTGGACATCCCTGCCTTGTTCCTGACCGTACAGGAAAACACTCAGTTTTTCCCCACTGAGGATGATATTAGCTGTGGGTTTTTCATATTTGGCCTTTATGATGTTGAGGTACATTCCCTCTATCTCTGTTAATGTGGTGTATCATGTTGATTGATTTGCTATTGAACCAACCCTGCAGCCCAGGAATAAATCCCACTTGATTGTGGTGAATAATTCTTTAAATGTACTTTTGGATTTGATTTGCTAGTATTGTGTTAGTTGCGAGAATGAGAATTTTTGGACCTATGTTCATCAGGGATATTGGTCTGTAATTCTCCTTTTTAGTGGGTCTCTGTCTGGTTTTGTAATCAAGGTAATGCTGGCCTCATAGAAGGAGTTTGGAAGTTTCCCTTCCATTTCTATTTTTGGAACAGTGTGAGAATAATGGGTATTAATTCTTCTTTAAATGTTTGGTAGAATTCCTCTGGGAAGCCATCCAGTCCTGGACTCTTGGGAGTCCAATGTTGGGAGATTTTTTATTACTGATTCAATTTCCTTGCTGGTTATAGGTCTGTTCAAATTTTCTGTTTCTTCCTGTTTCAGTTTTGGTAGTTTGTATGTTTCTAGGAATTTATCCATTTCTTCCAGGTGGCCCTATTTGTTCGCATATATTTGCTTATAATATTATCTTATAATTGTTTGTATTTCTGCAGTGTTGGTTGTGATCTCTCTTCTTTAATTCACAATTTTATTTATTTGGGCCCTTTCTCTTTTCTTTTTGATAAGTCTGGCTAGTATTTTATCAATTTTGTTAATTCTTTCAAAGAACAAGCTCCTAATTTTGTTGATCTGTTCTGTTTTTTGTCATTGTGGTGGTGGTGGGTTATTCTTCAGTTTCTATATCCTGTATTTCTGCTCTAATCGTTATTATTTCCCTTCTTCTTCTGGCTTTAGGCTTCATTTACTGTTCATTTTCCAGCTCCTTCAGGTATAAGACTAGGTTGTTTGAGACTTTTCTTGCTTCTTGAGGTAGGCCTATATAGCTACATACTACTTTAGGACCCCTTTTGCTGTATTACAAAAGTTTTGGACTGTTATTATTCTCATTTTCATTTGTTTCCATATTTTTTTTAAAAGTTAATCTTTGATTTTTTGATTTCTTGGTTGACCCATTCATTCTCTAGTAGCATGTTGTTTAACCTCCATGTGTTTGTGGTCTTTCCTTTTTTTTTTTTTTTTTTTTTTTTTTGTGGTTGACTTCAAGTTTCAAAGCATTGTGGTCAGAAAATATGCATAGTATGATCTCAATCATTTTGTAGTTGTTGAGTCCTGATTTGTGATCTAGTATATGATCTATTCTTGAGAATGTCCTATGTGCAATCAAGAAGAATGTGTGTTCTGTTGCTTAGGATGAAATGTTCTGAATGTATCTGTTAAGTCCATCTGGACAGTGTGTCATTCAAAGCCATTGATTCCTTGTTGATTTTCTGCTCAGATGATCTGTCCATTGCAGTGAGTGGGGTGTTGAAGTCCCCTATTATTATTGTATTATTATCAATGTGTTTCTTTAATTTTGTTATTAAGTGATTTATATAATCAGCCATTCCAATGTTAGAGGCATAAATACTTACAACTGTTAGATCTTCTTGTTGGATAGACCCTTTAATTATGATATAGTGTCCTTTACCTTTAATACAGCCTTTCATTTAAAATCTTTGTCTGATATAAGTATTGCTACCCAAGCTTTCTTTTGATGTCTATTAGCATAATAAATGGTTTTCCACCCCCTCGCTTTCAATCTGGATGTGTCTCTGGGTCTAAAATGAGTCTCTTGTATGGGGCGCCTGGGTGGCACAGCAGTTGGGCATCTGCCTTCGGCTCAGGGCGTGATCCCAGTGTTATGGGATCGAGCCCCACATCAGGCTCTTCTGCTATGAGCCTGCTTCTTCCTCTCCCACTCCCCCTGCTTGTGTTCCCTCTCTCGCTGGCTGTCTCTCTGTCAAATAAATAAATAAAATCTTTAAAAAATAAAATAAAATAAAATAAAATAAGAGTCTCTTGTAGACAGCATATCAATGGGTCTTGCTTTTTTATCCAATCTGATACCCTGTGTCTTTTGATTGGGGCATTTAGCCCATTTACATTCAGAGTAACTACTGAAAGATATGAATTTAGTGCTATTGTACTACCTGTAAAGTCACAGTTTCTGTATATTGTTTCTGTTCCTTTCTGGTCTATATTACTTTTGGGCTCTCTCTTCACTTAAAAGATCCCCTTTAATATTTCTTGCAGAGCTGGTTTAGTGATCACAAATTCTTCTAGTTTCTGTTTGTCCTGGAAACTTTTTATCTCTCTTTCTGTTTTGAATGACAGCCTTGCTGGATAAAGTATTCTGCATATTTTTCTCATTTAGCACCCTGGGAATATATCATGCCAGTCCTTTCTGGCCTGCCAGGTCTCTGTGGGTAGGTCTGCTGCCAGTCTAATGTTTCTACCCTTGTAGGTTATGGACCTCTTGTCCCGAGCTGCTTTCAGGATTTTCTATCTCTGAGATTTGCAAGTTTCATTATTATATGTTGAAATGTTAACTCTTTAAATTGATTTTGAGGGGGTTCTCTGTGACTCCTGGACCTGGATGTCTGTTTCCTTCCCCCAATTAAGGAAGTTCTCTGCTATAACTTGCTCCAATAAACCTGCTGCCCCTCCTTTCCTTTTTCCTCTGGGATCCCAATTATTCTAATATTGTTTCACTTTATGGTATCACTTATCTCTCAAATTCTCTCATAATTGAATAGTTGTTTATCTCTTTTTTTCTCAACTTCTTTATTCTCCATCATTTTGTCTTCCATATCACTAATTCTCTCATCTGCCTCATTTATCCTAGAAGTTACAGCCTCCATTTTTTATTGCATCTCATTAATAGCCTTTTTGATTTTGACTTGATTAGATTTTAGTTCTTTTATTTCTCCAGAAAGGAACTCTCTAGTATCTTCAATAAATAAATAAAAAATCTTAAAAAAAAAAAATTCACCCATGAAGCATCTGGTCCTGGACTTTTGTTTGTTGGGAGTTTTTTGATTGCTAATTCAATTTCATTGCTGGTAATCAGTCTGCTCAAATTTTCTGTTTCTTCCTGATTCAGTTTTGGGAGGTTGTATGTTTCTAGGAATATATCCATTTCTTCTAGGTTGTCCAATTTGTTGGCGTGTAATTTTTCATAATATTATAATCCTGTGTATTTCTATGGCTTTGGGTGTTATTTCTCCTCTTTCAGTTCTGATTTTATTAGAGTCCTTTTTTTTTTTTTTTTGTTATGAGTCTGGCTAAATGTTTATCAATTTTGTCGATCTTTTCAAAGAAACTGCTCCTATTTTCATTGATCTTTTCTATTTTTTTTTTGTTTCTATTTTGCTTATTTCTACTCTAATTTTTATTATTTCCTTCCTTCTACTGGTTTTGGATTTTGCTTTTTCTTCTCTTTCTTGCTCCTTTAGGTATAAAGTTAGGTTGTTTATTTGAGATTTTTCTTGTTTCTTGAGGTAGGCCTGTATTGTTATAAACTTCCCTCTTAGAGCAGCTTTTGTTGCATCACAAATATCTTGGACCATTGTGTTTTCATTTTCATTTGTTGTCATGTATTTTTTTATTTCCTCTTTGATTTCTTGGTTGACCCATTCATTGTTTGGTAGCATGTTATTTAACCGCCATGTGTTTGTCTTCTTTCCAGATTTTTTCTTGTGGTTGATTTCTAGTTTTATAGCATTGTGGTTGGAAAAGATGCATGGTATTCATCGAAAACCGGGGATGTACTGTATGGTGACTAACATAATATAATAAAAAATCATTATTAAAAAAAAAAAAGAAAAGATGCATGGTATGACTTTGGTCTTTTTTAATTTGTTGAGATTTTGTGGCCTAATATGTGATCTATTCTGGAGAATGTTCCATTTGCACTTGAAAAGAATGTGTATTCTGCTGTTTTAGGATGGAATGGTTTGAATATATCTGTTAGATGCACTGGTCCAATGTGTCATTTAAGCCACTGTTTCCTTGTTCATTTCCATTTGGATGATCTATCCATTGATGTAAGTGGGATATTAAAGTCCCCTACTATTATTGTATTATCAATAAGTTCCTTTATGTTTGTTATTGTTTTATATATTTGAGTGCTTCCATGTTGGAGGCATAAATATTTACAATTGTTAGATCTTGTTATTGGATGGTCCCCTTTGTTATTGTATAGTGCCCTTCTTCATCTCTTGTTACAGTCTTTGGTTTAAAATATAGTTTGTCTGATACTAGTATTGATACTCCAATTTTCTTTTGATGTCCATTTGCATGATAAATGTTGTTTTTCCATCCCCTCACTTTCAATCTGCAGGTGTCCCCTTTAATATTTCTTGCAGGGCTAGCTTAGTGGTCACAAACTCCTTTAGTTTTTGTTTGTCCAGGAAACTCTTTAGCTCTCCTACTCTGAATGATACCTTTGATAGGTATTCTTGGCTGCGGATTTTTCCCATTCAGCACATTGAATATATCAAGCCATTCCCTTCTGGCTTGCCAAGTTTCTGTAGAGAGCTCTCCAGCTAGCTTATGGGTCTTCCCTCGTAAGTTAGGGACTTCCTTTGTCTTGCTGCTTTTAGAATTTTTTTCTTTCTCCCTATATTTTGCAAGTTTGACTATAATATGTTTGGTATTGGCCTGCTTTTTTTATTTTAATAGGAGTTCTCTGTGCCTCCTGGATTTGGATGTCTGTTTCCTTCCCCAGCTTAGGGAAGTTTTCTCCTACTATTTCCTCAAATAAACCTTCTGCCCCCTTTCTCTCTCTTCTTCTGGGATCCTATTATATGAATGTTATTATGTGTGATGGAGTCACTGAGTTCCCTAAGTCTATTCTCATGATCCATAATTCTCTCTTTTATTCAGCTTCATTATTTTCCATTATTCTATCTTCTATATCACTTCTTTGTTCCTCTGTTTCTTTCATCCTTCTGGTCATTATTACATCCAGTCTGTTTCTAATCTCAGTTATTGAATTTTTCATTTCTGCCTGATTGTTTTTTAGTTCTTTTATCTCTGCAGTAAGAGTCTCTCTGATGTCTTCCATGCTTTTCTTATGCCCAGCAAGTATCCTTATGATTGTTGCTTCAAATTCTGGAACAGACATATTACTTATATCTGTTTTGATTACATTTCTGGCCATGACCTTTTCTTGTTCTTTCTTTTGATATGAATTCCTCAGTCTTTGCATTTTGTCTAGGTCTCTGTCTTCTGTGTGTTAGAAAAGCCTGTTATGTTTCTTGCTCCTAAGAGTAATGGCTTTATAAAGAAGAGGTCATATAGTGTCCAAGGCCTGGCACTTCAGGAAGTGTCTCTGGTGTGTGCTGTTTGCACTCTGCTGCTGTGCTTTGGATGCTCTATACCTCAAGTCAGTCATCTGCAGAGGTTCTTTTGCCGGCAGTGTTTGGACCTTAACCAAAGCGTGGCAAATTATAGGTAGCTGTACACTGGTCTGCTTGTTAAATGAGACCTGATGTTACTTTTGCTAAAACTGAAGACTTCCAGAACTCTGTGGTAGGTAGACATGGTATGTGTGGAGGTTTCTCCTGGCCTTCCCCAGAAGGGGTCCACTGCACTGGTCCTTAGGCACACCTGCCCAACAAAAGCAGTACTAGCAGAGCATAGAGTGGGCAGGACTTGGTGTAAGCAGGTTAGGCAGTCAGTGTTGGCACTGTGCTGTTCACTGAGGTTGGTTTCTGCTAAGAGGCAGGAGAGGGAAATGGCATCAGCCAGCTTCTTTATCCCTGGAAAGGGGTCTCTGTATTTGCTACTCTCAGTGAAGTACTCCCAGAAGGGTGACTTCCCCTTATGCATCCCAGGTGTTTTTCAGGTCACTGTTTTCACACTGTCTCTGGGTTGCTTCCCTGCCTGGAGCAGTGCAGTGCACTTTGGATTCTATTCCAGCCAAGCCTGCTGACTTTTAAAACTCCAAACTTTAGGGACATTCTATGGTGGGGGCCTGCCCTCATCTTCTGGGGGATGGTCTTACTACACTGGGATGGGTAAAGGTTTGACCAAGAAGGGCAGTTATGCCAGAGTGTAGGGGTACAGAATTTGGAGCAAAGCATGCTGGGCAGCCAGTGTCTAGGTTAACCACCCTCAACAGGTGTCTCCACACCTATGCTAAGGTATGGCAGAGGGAAATGATGCCTGCTGGCTATTTTGTCCCTGGAGATGTGTCTGTGTGAACACCACCTCTCACAGGTGTGCTCCAAGAAGAGCAAACATTCTCTCCCCATGTGCCTTAGGTGATTTTCAGATCAAACCATCTACCCTAGGGCTGACTGCCTGTCCTATCTCCAGGAGCAGGGCAGCACCCTCAGGTCTCTATCCCAGCCAGGCCTGCTAACCTCTAAAACTCCAGTCTTTTGCAACCAACCTGCTGGTTGCAAAAACTCACAAAAATCAGCCCCTCTCATTTTCCCAGTCAATGGCTTTGGGGAAGTGTTCTACTTGGACATATCCCTGTGTACTCCAGTCTCTCACCTTTCTCTGCAAACTTCCCCTGTGGAGGAGCCCTTTCCCCTCCACAGCTCCAATGATCCATTTCTCCCCAAAACCACATTTTCACACTTCCTACTTTCCTTCATGTGGCCTCTTCTCTACCTCTAGTTGTTCAGTTCATTCTATCAGTCCTCAGATTTATTTCTTGGGTATTTAGAATGATATTATGGTTATCTAGCTGTGCTCAAGGGACAAGGCAAGCCTAGGGTCCTCTTACTATGCAACCATCATAGCTCCTCACGTTCTTTATATATTTTGGATACTAACCCTTTATCAGATATTCATTTGCAAATATCTTCTCCAATTCTGTAAGTTGTCTTTTTGTTTTGATGATTTTTCCTTTGCTGTTCAGAAGCTTTTTAGTTTGATGTAGTCCAAATAGTTTGTTTTTGCTTTTGTTTCCTTGCCTTAGGAGACATATCTAGAGAAATGTTGCTATGGTCTATGTCAGATAAATTACTTCCTGTGTTCTTTTCTAGAATTTTTATGGTTTCAGGTCTCACATATAGATCTTTAATCCATTTTGAGTTTATTTTTGTGTATGATTCAAGAAAATGTTCCAGTTTCATTCTTTCACATGTAGATTTCCAGTTTTTCCAACACCATTGGTTGAAGACACTGTCTTTTTTCCATTGCATATTCTTGCTTCCTTTGTCAAAGATTAATTGACCATAAATTGTGGGTTTATTTCTGGATTGTCTGTTCTGTTCTATTGATCTATGTGCCAGCACCATACTGTTCTGATTATTACACCTTTGTAGTAAATCTTAAAATGTGTGATTGTGATATCTCCAGGTTTGTTCTTATTTATGTAAAGATTGCTTTGCCTATTTGGGTTTTGTTTTGTTTTGTTTTTTGTGGTTCCATAGAAATTTTATTTTATTTTTTCTACTTCTGTGAAAAATGCTATCAGTATTTTGATAGGGAATGCATTGAATCTGTAGATTGCTTTAGGTGGTTTGGCATTTTAAAATATTTGTTTTCCCAGGGCACCTGAGTGGCTCAGTCTGTTAAGTTTCTGACTCTTTGTTTTGGCTCAGGTCATGATCTCAGGGTCATGAGACTGAGCTGCACATTGGGCTCCATGCTCAGCACAGAGTCTCCTCAAGATTCTTGCTCCCTCTCTCTCCCCCCTCAGCCCCTCTTCCCTCAAATAAATTAATTAAATCTTTTTAAAAAATAAAATATTTGTTCTCCCAATCCATGAGCACGGAGTATCTTTCCATTTGTTTCTGTCATCTTCTATTTCTTTTTTTTTTTTAAAGTTTTGTTAAGCCAATTTATGGAGAATCCCTTCAGCTTTGGAATCTAATCAAGCTCTTTTTTTTTTTTTAAGATTTTATTTATTTATGTGACAGAGAGACAGCCAGCGAGAGAGGGAACACAAGCAGGGGGAGCAGGAGAGGAAGAAGCAGGCTTCCCAGCAGAGGAGCCTGATGTGGGACTCAATCCCGGAACGCCGGGATCACGCCCTGAGCCGAAGGCAGATGCTTAACAACTGCGCTACCCAGGCGCTCCTGTCATCTTCTATTTCTTTTATCAATGTTTTATAGTTTTCAGAGTACAAGTCTTTTACCTCCTTGGTTAAATTTATTCATAAGTATTTTATTATTTTGGGTGTAATTTCAGATTGTTTTCTTAATTTCTCTTTCTGCTACTCTATTATTAGTGTATAGAAATGCAACAAATTTCTGTAAATTGATTTTGTAGCCTGTGACCTCACTGAATTCATTCATCAGTGCTAGTAGTTTTTTGGGGGAGTCTTTAGGAGATAGATAGCTATAGACACAGATATAGATAGACATAGATATTATCATATCATCTGCAAATAGTAATAGTTTTACTTCTTCCTTACCAATTTGGATGCTTTTTATTTTTCTTGTCTGATTGCTGTACCTAGGACTTCCAGTACCATGTTGAATAAAAGTGGTGAGAGTGAACATCCTTATCTTGTTCCCAGTCTTAGGGGAAAACCTCTCCGTTTTTCACTATTGAGTATGATGTTAGCTGTGGGCTTTTCATATTTGGCCTTTAGTATGTTGAGGTACGTTCTCTCTAAACTTACTTGCTCAGGGTTTTTATCATGAATGGATGTTGTACTTTGTCAAATGCTTTTTTTTTTTTTTAAGATTTTGTTTGTTTATTTATTTAACAGAGAGAGACAGCAAGAGAGGGAACACAAGCAGGGGGAGTGGGAGAGGAAGAAGTAGGCTCCCACCAAAGGAGCCTGATGTGGGGCTCGATCCCAGGATGCCCTGAGCCAAAGGCAGATGATTAATGACTGAGCCACCCAGGCGCCCCTGTCAAATGCTTTTTCTGCATCTATTGAAATGATCATATGGTTTTTGGCCTTTCTCTTGTTGATGTGATGTATTGTGTTGATTGATTTGCTAATCTGAACCACCCTTGCATCCCAGAAATAAAATCCATTTGATTGTGGTGAATGATTTTTTTTAATGTATTGTTGGGTTCAGATTGCTAGGACTTTGTTGGGGATTTTTGCATCTATGTTCATCAGCTCTATTAGCCAGTTGTTCTCTTTTTTTGTAGTGTCTTTAATTGGTTTTGGTATCAGAGTAATGCTGGCCTCATAGAATGAATTTGGAAGCTTTCCATCCTCATCTGTTTTTGGGATAGTTTGAGAAGAATAGATCTTAACTCTTCTTTAAATGATTGGTAGACTTCACCTGTGAAGCCATCTGGTCCTGGTCTTTTGTTTTTTAGATTTTTATTACTGCTTCCATCTCATTGCTGGTAATTGGTCTGTTCAAATTTTCTATTTCTTCCTGATTCTAGTTTTGGGAGGTTATATGTTTCTAGGAATTTATTCATTTCTTCTAGGTTGTTCAATTTGTTGGCGTACAATTTTTTATACTATTTTGTTACAATGCTTCGTATTTCTGTAGTGTTGTTATTATTTCTCTCCTTTAATTTCTGAACTTGTTTGAGTTCTCTCTATTTATTTTTTTTATAAGTCTGGCTAACGATGTATCAGTTTTATTGATCTTTAATAAAAAATCCACTCCTGGTTTCACTGATCTGTTCTATTACTTTTTTAGTTTCTATTTCATTTATTTTTGCTCTAATACTTATTTTTCCTTCCTTCTTCTGGTTTTGGATTTTGTTTGTTCTTTTTCTAGCACCTTAAGGTGTAAAGTTAGGTTGTTTGAGATTTTTCTTGTTTCTTAAGGTAGGCATGTACTGCTATAAATTTCCCTCCTAGAATAGCTTTTCTGCATCTCAAAGATTTTGGACTGTTATCTTCATTTGTCTTCATGTGTCTTTTTTACTTTCCCTTTGATTTCTTGGTTGACCCTTTCATTCTTTAGTAGCATGTTTTATAACCTCCATGTCCTTTTCAGATTTTTTTCTTGTGCTTGATTTCTAGTTTCGCAGTGTTATGATTGGGAAAGACACACTGTATGACTTTGATCTTTTTAAATTTGTTGAAACTAGTTTTGTGGCCTGATATGTGATCTATTCTGGAGAATGTTCCATGTGCACTTGAAAAGAATCTGTATTCTACTATTCTAGGATGGAATATTCTGAATATATGTTAGACCAATCTGGTCCAATACATCATTTGAAGCCATGTTTCCTTCTTGATTTTCTGTTTAAATGAACTACCCATTTATGTAAATGGGGTGTTAAAATACCCTACTGTGATAGTATTATTACTGATTACTTCCTTCATGTTTATTATTAGCTGTTTTATGTATTTGGGTGCTCCCATATTGGGTGCATATTTATAATTGCTCTATCTTCCTGTTGGATTGTTCCCTTTATCATTATGCAGTGTCCTTGTCTCTTGTTACAGTCTTTGTTTTAAAGTATATTTTATCTGTTTTAAGTATTGCTATCTCAGCTTTCTTTATACTTCCATTTGCATGATAAATGCTTTTCCATCCCTTCACTTTTAATCAGCATGTCTCTTTAGGTCTGAAATGAGTTTCTTGTAGGCAGCATATAGATGGGTCTTGATTCTGTATCCATTCCATCACACTGTCTTTTAATTGGAGCGTTTAGTCCATTTACATTTAAATTATTGATAGGTATGCATTTACTGCCATTTTCTTAGTTGTTTTACGGTTGTTTTTGTAATTCTTCTTTATGCCTTTCTTCTCTTGCTCTCTTAGTTTGCTAGTTTTCTTTAGTGATATATTTGGATTCCTATTCATTTTTTGCATATCTGTTACTACTTTTTGTGTTTAGCATTAGATTATATACAACATCTTATACATATGGCCATCTATATTAAATTGATGGTCACTTCAGTTTGAACCTATTCTAAAAGCACTAAAGTTTTACTTCTCTCCCCCACCTTTTAGGTATATACTGTCATACTTTACATCCTTTTATTTTATGAATCCCTGGCTGATTTTTATAGGTATACTGAATTTTACTGCTTTTATGCCTCCTGCTTTCCTTACTTCTGCTTATAGTCTTTCCCTTCCACTCAGAGTCCCCTTTAACATTTCTTATAAGTTTAGTGGCGATGAATTTCTCTTTTATTTGTCCGGGAAACTCTTTATCTCTCCTTCTATTCTGAATGATAGCCTTGCTGGATAGAGTATTGTTGGCTGCAGGGTTTGGGGCGGGGGGGTGGGGGGAGGTTGTTGTTTTTTTTGCAGGGTTTTTTGTTTTATGGTTTTTGGTTTTGTTTTGTTTTGTTTTGTTTTTTCCCAGCAGTTTGAATATACCATGCTACTGCCTTCTGGCCTGCAAAGTTTCTATTGAAAAATCTGTTCATAGCCTTATGAGATTTCCCTTGTATATAACTGTTTTCTCTTGTCTTGATGCTTTAAAAATTCTCTCTTTATTACTACTTTTTGCTATTTTAATTTCTGTGTTTTGATGTGGACCTCCTTGGGTTGATTTTGTTGGGGGCTCTCTGTGCCTCCTGGATCTGGATTTCTGTTTCCTTCCCCAGATTCAGAAATTTTTCAGCTTATTTCTTCATATAAATTTTCCACTCCCTTTGCTCTCTTCTTCTCTATAATGCGAATGTTATTATACTTGCTGAATTTCCTTAATCTATTTCATTTATTAAATTTTTTTCTCTCTCTCTCTCTGCTGTTCAGCTTGACTGAGTTCCTTTACTCTGTCCTCCAGGTTGTTAACCCATTTTTCTGCATCCTATGGTCTGCTATTTATTCCCTCTAGTGTATTTTTAATTTCAGTTATTGAATTCTTCATCTCTGAATGGTTCTTTTTTATGTTTTCTATCTCTTTGTTGAGGATCTCACTGAGGTGCTCCACTCTTTTCTCAAGTCCAGCAAATATCTTTATGACCATTGCTTTAAATTCTCTGTCAAGCATATTACTTATCTCCACTTTGGTTAGCTCTCTTGATGTGATTTTGTTCTGGTCTTCTATTTGGGGCATATTTCTCTGTCTACTCATTTTGTCTAACTTTCCGTGTCTGTTTCTATGTGTTAGGAAAGTCAGCTCTCCTGCTCTTGAAAGTAGTGGCCTCACGATGAGGTGGTCCTATAGTGCCCTGCAGTGTAATGTCCCTGTTCACCAGAAGTTCAAAAGTGTCTCCTATGTGTTGCATGTGTCCTACTATTGTGGCTGAGCCTCACTTGTCTTCAATCCAGTCATCTCCAATGGCTCTGTTTGCCTGTTATGAGCTGGGTTTGGTCCCTGTGTTCTTAGAGGACCAGTCTGGGGCCACTTTTTGCTTGAGTTAAGTCAGAGCAGGCACTGCCAGAGCTGCAGCAACATTGAACTGCTGGGAGGTCTCCTTGTTTTGTTCCCTAAGAACCTTTCATTAGTGGGCAGGACCAGCAGTCAGACCAGATGTCTGCCCACAGCCCACTGCTGGAAGCACAGTCAAACTGGTGTGTGTGGTTTTCTTTTTCTGTCCCAGGGCATGAGTCACTTTGGGGTGGTGCTGACCCCTGTCAGGAGTGCTTGCACACTACCACACTTATGACACTGCTTTGAGTGGACTTCTGCTGAGGCTGGATTGGGGCAGGGAGGGGATCTGTAGGAGAATGCAAGGGCAGGGCGCATGCTGTTAGCAAAGTTTGCACTGTCTGCTGTGAGAGGGGACGTGGAGCCCCTTTGGAAAACTCCTACTGAGCTTAGGTTGGTGGAAACAGGTCCACAAAGAGTGTGGGAGCAGGGTGTGCTATTACCAAGCTAGGTGGAGAGTGTTCCTGCTGGGCTGGTTTTCCGCAGTTGTCTGTGTATTTAGCCTGAGGGGCAGGGGAGGGAAATAACTCCTGCCGGCTCTTTTGTTCTTGGAGAATTCTCCCAAAGATCCCTTCCTCTCCAGCACACACTCTGAGATTAGTAAACAAATCTCCCTCCTGTACAACCAAAGCATCTTTCGAACTGTTCCTTCTATGCTGTATCTCAGCATGGCTATTTGTTATGCTATCTCTTTAGGATAGGGACTCCATTTCCTATTGCCCTTAGGCTCTCCCAGAGCTGAGCCCACTGATTTTTTAAAGTGCCAGGGGTTTAGTCCCTCTGGTTTTCAAAGGCAAATGTTATGGGAACTCATCATCCCTGTGCAGATCCCCCATGTCTGGGGTGCCTCATGTAGGGTCTCCTCTCCCCTCTCCATGTCCATGGTGTCCCTCCCTCCTAGGGATGGTCCCATAGGTCAATGTTCGTCCTGACAGCATCTCCACCCTTTTTACCCTTTTTAATATGGGCTCTTCTCTACATTTAGCTGTGAAGAATCTGTTCTCCCAGTCTTTGGGTCATTTTCTGGGTTACTTACACTGATGTGGGTGTTATCTAGGTATTTACATGGGACAGTGTGAGCCTGGAATCCTCCTACTCTGCCATCTTCCCTGGAACTCTGGAACATTGTCAGTTGTTTTTTTCTTTTCACATGTGGATGCCCAGCTTCCCACTATCATTTGTTGTAAAGACTATCTTTCCCCCATTATATTGTCTTCTTCCTTTGTTAAATATCAGGTGACTATATGTACATAGGTCTATTCCTGGAATCTTTATTATGTTCCATTGATCTATCTATTCCTTTGCCAAAACCACATTGTCTTGATGACTGCAGCTTTATAGTAATTCTTGAAGTTGGGTAATGTCATTCCTCCAGCTTCATTTTTCTCCTTCAAAATTATGTTGGCTATTCTGGGTCTTTGCCTCTCTCTATAAACTTTAGAATCAGTTTGTTGATATCCACAAGATAACTTTCTGGGATTTTGATTGGGATTACATTGAATCTTAGATCACATTGGGAAGAACTGATATCTTGACAATATTGAGTCTTCCTATCCATGAACATGGACTATCTCTTCATTTCTCTAGTTCTTTAATTTCATTCATCAGAATTTTGTAGTTTGCCTCATATAGATTTTGTACATATTTTCTTAGATTTATAGCTAAGTACTTCATTTTGTGGTGCTAATGTAAATTGTGTTGTGTTTGTCATTTCTAGTTCCACCTGTTCACTGCTGGTATATAGAAAAGTGATTAACTTTTGTATATTAATCTTGTATCTTGAGGCCTTGTTATAATCACTTACTAGTTCTAGGAGCTTTTATGTTGATTCTTTCAGATTTTCTACATAGATGAGCATGTCATCTGCAAAGATAGTTTTACTTTCTTTTTCCCCAATATGCATCACTTTTATTTCCTTTCGTGTTTTATTGCATTAGTGAGGACTTCTAGTATGATGTTGAAAAGGTGTAGTGAGAAAGACATCCTTGCCTTCTACTTGATTTTAGTGAGACAGCTTCAAGTTTTTCACCATTATATCATGTTACTGTAAGTTTTTGTAGATGTTCAAGTTGAAGAAGTTCCCCTCTATTCCTACTTTACTGCAAGTTTTTATCATGAATTGGTGTTGGATTTTGTAAAATGCTCTTTCTGTATCTGTTTATATGATCATGTGGTTTTTCTTTCACAGTCTGTTAATGTAATGGCTTATATTTATTGATTTTCAAATGTTGAATCAGCCTCCATATCTGGGATAAATCTCACTTGGTCACTTGATCTTTATGTATAATTCTTTTTATATACATTGGATTCAATTTGATAATATTTTGTCGAAGATTTTTTGCATCTATATTCATGAGAGAGAATGGTGTGTAGGCTTTTTTCTTCTTACAATGTCTTTGCTTCTGTTATTAGGCTAATGTTGGCCTCATAGAATGAGTCAGAAAGTATCCCTCTATTTCTAGCCACTGAAAGAGATTGTAGAGAACTAGAATAACTTCTTCCTTACATGTTTGGTAGAATTCACCATTGAACCCATCGGGGCCTGGGGCTTTCTTTTTTGCAAAGTTATTAATTATTTATTCAATTTCTTTAATAGATATAGACCTATTCATATTGTCTATTTCTTGTATGAATTTTGGTAGATTATATCTTTCAACAAATTGGCCCATTTCATCTAGATTAAATTTGTGGACATGGAGCTGTCCATTCTATTTGTTTATTATTCTTTTAATGTCCATGGGATCTGTAGTGTTGTCCCTTTTTTCACTTCTAAAGTTAGCAATTTATGTCCTCTCTCTCAATCTCTTTAGTTAGCCTGGCTAGCAGCTTATCAATTTTATTGATCTTAAACAAGCTTTTGGTTTCATCAATTTTCTCTATTAATTCCCTGCTTCCAATTTCATTGATTTCTCCTCAGATTCTTATTATTTCCTTTCTTCTGCTTATTTTTGGATTTCTTTTTCTAGTTTCCTAAAATGGAAACTTATATGATTGATTTTAGATTTTTTTCTAATATATACACTACTAATTTCCTTCTAATTACTGTTTCACTATATCCTACAAAGCTTGATAAGTTGTTTTTTATTTTCATTTTGCCCAATATATTTTTATATTTCTCTTGAGTTTTCTTCCTTTACTTCTGTGTTATTTAGAAGTGCGTTGTTTAATCTCCATTTCTTTCAGGTTCTCCAGTTATCTTTCTAGGTTAAATCCATTGTAATATGAGAGAAGACATTGCATAATTTTTATTCTTTTAAAATTTTTAAGGTATATTTTATCTCCCAGAATGTGGTCTATCTTGGTGAATGTTCCATGTGAGTTGAGAATGATGTGTAGAATAATGCGCTGTTGGTTGAAATATTCTATGGATGTCCAGTTGATTGATGGTATGGTTGAGTTCAACTATGTCCTCACTGATTTTCTGTCTGTTGTATCTGTCCATTTCTAATAGAGAAGTGTTGAAGTCTCCACTATGATAGTGGATTCATCTATTTCTCCTTGCAGTTCTATCAGTTTTTTTTCTCATGTAGTTTGATATCCTGTTATTAGGTGCATACATATTAAGGATTATTATGTCTTCTTAGAGAACTAACTCCTTTATCACTGATAACTTTCTTGCTCTAAAGTCTGCTCTGTTTGAAATTAATATAGCTACTCTTGCTTCCTTTTAATTAGTGTTATCATGGCATATCTGTCTCTATTAATTTATTTTTAATCTATACGTGTCTTTATATTTAAAGGTAGTTTCTTATAGATAACATATAGTTAGATCTTTTTTATACACTCTGACAGTCACTGTCTTTTAATTGATACATTTAGAGCACTGATGTTCAAAGTGATTATTGATATAGTTGGATTAATATTTATCAATTAAAGTTCAAGTTTTCCTACCCCCACACTGGTTCCTCCGGCAGTTTCTGCTTGCGAGTCACTCCAGTAAGCCATGTCTCCCTACATTTACCTGTCTGTATCTCCAAACTTGGAGGTAGCAGTTTTCCCTGTGTCCTCTCTTTTTTATAGACTCCAGAAGAGTTGTTGATTTTTCAATCTGCTAAGCTTTTTACTTGTTATTAGAAAGGAGTGGTGATTTCCAAGCTCCTTATATGGGGAACCAGAAACCAGAAGTCCTTTTTCTGTTCTTGAACAAAGAAACACAGAAGAAAGTTCAAGTCTGTGGTAGACACTTCAGCAAATAAGTTATAGAAATAGACTGAGGCACCCAGACTAGTCAATGTGCAAGAAAAATAACAATAGGAGTAGAGGAAGTTGATCAGTCAGGATGGATTTGATGGTAAGGCTCTCTGCAACAACTGAAATACTGAATTTCAAATTCTCTTGGCCAGGCAGCATTGTGCAGAACCCAACCAAGTCAGTAGCCCTGACAACACAAGCTTTGTTTTGTTTTGTTTTGTTTTGTTTTGTTTTGTTTTGTTTTTGGTGACAGTACTATAGGAATAGGCTGGGAATTGTTTGCCAGCTGATAAGTACTGAGATAAAAGATACTACTGAATGAAGCAATGCTCTAAGGTAGAAAGTAAAGATATTTTAGTTTTCCATAGAGTCATGGGTCCATGGATGAGGGCAGAGAAATGAACATTTTGGGAGCCTAAGAGTGTGGGACACAAACCAAGCCAATTTACACTATCATTAAATTCAGAGGTTTTGTTTTGTTTTGTTTTTAAGCATTCTTAAATGTTAAAGTAAGTATAACCTTGATCTGTCCTTCACAAAAAAAAAATGACTATAATTCACTTGTGTACATTTGTGTTTCTAAAAAGTCATTTTTATTTCTCTATTGAGTACATGTTATGTGCTAGTTTCTATTTTCCATGCTAAAGATATAATGGAAAACAATCTAATTTCCAATTTTGTGAATTCAACTTTTCATCACCATGTAAACAAGTAAGAACAGTAAGGAACACAATAACATTAGAAAAGTTTTGTCCCATAGGATCCATGCTGTAGATATGGTGTGTTTCTTGATATATTTATACAACTTTTTTCCTAATCCATGTTTTGGTTCCATTTCCTTATTGTTCTAGGTTGCCTAATTATTCTAATTTTATACCAGTATTTGAGCATGTATCTTGAAGTGAAAGGTATAGCAAACAGTAACAAACCAGCTTCTAGGTAAGTATCTTGCCCATTTATGATTTTTCCTATGACAACCTTAGGGTATTCAGCTAAGGTATTTAGGGTACTCAAAGAAAAGGGGGGGGGTAATGGCCCATTGACATTTATAAATGTCGTTACCATCTTTTAGGTCTTAGGAATTAAATAGCCCAGTAACCTTTTTTCTTGTGGCACAAAAATAAGAGAAACACCTGACAATTTTGTAGGAAGTTCTTTAAATCCTTGAGAAAATAAGGTCTAAAGGAATTACCTATTTAGAGCTTCACAGAGAGGTGATCCACAAGATATGTTGTCGAAATCTGCTCACTGTAAATTGTGCTAGACTTTTGGATATCAGAAAGGAGCTCTTTATGTTGACTGGACTGTAAAAATACCCTCTTTATAGCTGGAGTAAATGGAGAAATCAATGTAATTGCTTG
This sequence comes from Ursus arctos, assembly GCF_023065955.2. Lineage (NCBI taxonomy): Eukaryota > Metazoa > Chordata > Mammalia > Carnivora > Ursidae > Ursus > Ursus arctos. The sequence continues at coordinate 36,565,216 of NW_026622941.1, forward strand.
TATCTTATATTTTAAGAATCAAAGTCAAATGTCTACAGGAGCCAGGCAGGTAATATAAAAATGTGACAAGGGCCATGTAGGGATGCTGGTACACTGGAGAGCATGTGCCCTGTTTAAGGGCTCTGCTCAGCAAGAGCAATAGGGCCATGGAGGTATATAGGCTCAAGTCTCCCATTTTCAATTAAAGATAAGGTTATTAATGTAGTTCTTTAATTTTAAGTACTGCAAACTACTTATAAAACTTTAATCCCTTTACAAGACAAACAAAAGTATTCTTTTGATCAAATATATGCCACAGCCACTATGACCATTTAGCTGTAACATCTGATCTGGTTTATTACATCAATTCTCTGCTTCAACTGATCACATTTTTGTATTGCTTCCTCTATGCAAAGAGATGATAAACCCTCAAGAGGAAGAAGTGGAGAAGTGGAGGGTTGTACTATAAAAAAGATTTTTAAATCCACTATATCTCCAGAAATTATATAAAGAAAAGGGCTTTGACATCTCCCATTAGGACAGTAGAGTCTTCTTGACAGGGAATTGTCTGCTGTGTTCTGTGGCACTTTAGTTATGCTAGGTTACTCATTTGACATCCTCCATCTTTTTAAAAATTTGAAATCTGATCACTCTTTCCAGAGTACCCAGAGCTCAAGTGTAATTTTAACAAATAGATGCTTGGTTTTTCAGGATTCTTTTCCCATTAAACATCTGGGGAATAGTTAATATTGTGTCATGTTTTTATAATTACATTTTTTAAAGAGTGATTAAAAGAAAAACAAGTCAGTTTCCCTTTCCAAATACAATCTAAAAAGATTTTCCTACAGACCATCTTTTCTCATCTTCTCTGAAAAGTCAGTCATAAAACTGCCATTGGCCACTAAGAGCAATTTTCAGATGATCCTCATGAGAAAGGAAAAAACTTCCATATATTTATGACTTTTCACAATCTATTTCCTTCATGTTTCAAATCATGTCAGATGTCTTATTGCCATGACACACAATGCCCAGTAGAGACAGTTTGGTATGGCTCCCATCACTTCTGATAACACATCACTCAGAGCAATTATGCATAAGCTCCGAGTGGTTTTTTTAAAAGGCAGTCTCGGGAAAACCATTTCTGTTTTTCCAACTCAGTCTTTAAGTTAAAAATATTGTCTATATCCTAAACCAAGACTGGCATTTATTCACTTATTCAACACATAGTTATTAAAGGCCTCCATATTTATCGAGGCACTCTGCTAGGAATTAAAAACATCATGTGAGTCAAAAGGACACAGTCCTGCCTTTATGGATCCCAGGAAGCAGAAATTAATCACACAAATAAACATATAATCACAAATTCTGGTAAATGCACTAGAGAATCATGAAATACTATGGGAGTCTAAACTGGAACATGACCTGGTCTAGGGAAAGAGGGGAAGACTTCCCTGAGGAAGTGATGCTTATGCTAATAGCTCCAACGCAGTTAGGTACCAACACAGGGAAGAAGTGGGGAGAAACGTTCCACTCTGAGAGAACCATACAATATAAAGGTCTAGGGAGGGAACATGACAATTTAAAAAGGTGAAAGCAAGCTAATGTGGCTGAGGTTCATAAAGGGAAGAGGGTATAAAACAAGGCAGGTCTGATAGGTAGGTAAGGACCAGATCACTCAGAGCTTTCTGGGAGGAGCAAGGGGAAGCTATTGATGGATTTGGACTAAGGAGATCTCATATTTGTCTTTTTAAAGGACATTTTACTTTGGTAGGGAGGAGTTGATGCAAAGAAACTTGTTATAAATGTATTAACCATGTGTTTCTGATATTTTGACACTTGGAGCCTCGCTGACTCTGGAGCGATTGCCCCCTCCCAGAAGTAGCCAATTTTTAGAGATAGTAAAGGACTCATCTGTAAATGTTCCTGTCACATGCAAACCAACCAATCCAAAGGCCAAGGCCCCAACCACTTCCTTTATTGAGCTCTTATACTCCAGGTCACTATCCATCCTATGACCAGGTACCAGATAATAAAGACGGCCCCTATGCCCCAGAGCCCACAGAAATTTTTCCATCTAGCCAATCCTAAGTCTGCTTACACTACTTCACCCATTTCCTCCCATGGAAACCACAATAAAGTCTCTTATCTCCATTGTCCCCTTGCTCCCTCTGCCTTCTGATCACTCCTAGGGCTTCCCCAAGTGGGCCCCTCGAGTGGCATGCCAGGCCTCCTGTTCCTAAGAGATCTGTGACTGTAAACTTCTTCATTCATGATAGTCATTTCTGTGTCTGCAGGTCTTACCATACCTGATTAAAACAAATCCTAGGTACATTTTAAAACACAAGGCCATGGTGGTAAGACATGACTTCTGATAGTGGTTTAGACTAGGATGGTCTCAGTGGAGAGAAAGAAAAACAGATAGTTATAGAAGAGACAAAATGGATTGGATGAGGGGATGAAGAAGAGGGAGGTATCTGGGATGATTTCTGAGTTTATGCTTTTTTTCAAATAAATGGATGATGGCATCATGTACAAAGAAAGGAAATCCAGGAAGAGGACCAAGTTTGAGAGGAAGAGTGATGAGTAAAATGTGCCTTCAAGACAACCAAATGTAAATGTTGCATGGATAGTTGGATTTAAGTAGGAAAGGAATCCCTACCACCCTCGTCCATCTACCCACAGATGAGGACTCCAAAGCAGTACTATTTATAGACTGTAAATTTTTTCCCTAATATATCACATTTCTGGTTGGTGTAAATGACACTTTAAAATGAGAAACATTACTATATTTATATCTTACTGGTTGTGAAAAATTAATTTTCATATGCTGCAAATGCTATTTGATACACATCTGTCTGCCTGCTGTCCATGTCAAACTAAAATCCATTCTCATAGTGAAATATTCTCTGAACTTAAGCCAAATTGCCTTAAAGTACCCTTCATTCTATGAACCATAAGGATAGTACTTCTAATGGGACAAGAAATCACATTGTCAGGTTCTCCTGATTCACCCTGATAATTGCACTTACTTGATTCACACTGCAACACTAGTTGTTCTCAGATTGATCTTTAAATTTATGGGATGAAGAAGATAACAGTTAAGGGAAAAATTCCAAGTTTGGTGTTATTCTTATAATTGGCCAGTCTCTTCATAGTCTCAGGATAAAAATAGGGAGACCAACAGGGTGACACAAATATTCCCCCCTTCCTTGAAATGCAAACCACAGAGGCGCTAAAATAATGACTCTGCTACTATTGTTATTACCAAGGAGGTTTGAGGGTTGGTTTTTTTTCTCTTTATCTGTGTTTTGAGAAGTTTTAACAAAAGTGACTTCTGAAGTTGTTATCTAGCTCAATTTTGCCTAAGGGGCTAAATTGAATGAAAGAAAGAAGTCTACACCCTTTCAGAAGGAGGCAAGACTATTTCACAGTAACTAATCATACACACAGGATCCTGATGTTAGATTATGTGAGAAGACTAAATTGCCTACAAGCAGCAGCTGTTACTTAGGAAATACAGCTGCCCGAATATGGCAAGATAAGGAAGGACATGACCAGTTTTTGTAGTATCTTAATGGGATAGAAGCAGAAGGATGCAACTGGTGGTCGCATCCATGATGCATTACGGACCCCAGTGAAATTTTCTGACAGCTTTGAGGAAGGTCACATAGTCACAAGCCAGGCATTTGATCCACAACTGGAGAAGGGAGAAAAGAAGAAATTCCAAGCCCATTTTCTTTTGTTTCTCACTTACTATGGAGTAAGAAGGGGACATCTACAACATACTTTCACATTACTTAATAATAACACTAACAGCACAACAATAATAATAATATAATTACTATTAACCTTTTAAAGCCCTTACAATGTACTGGCATTGTACCAAATGGATTTACTTGAATTATCCCATTACAACCCAACGAGGTAATTACTGCCATTATCTAGGTTCCTAAAAGAAAAAGAAATACTATATATGTTCATCTATATTTTTTCCCAAAATTATCCATCAGGTAAAAGTTGCTTCATGTTTAATTCTATAAAAATTCCTCTCATATTAAAAGACATTGTTTTAGTTACTAAATTTTAAACATCAGAGTAGTATGAGAAAGACGTATTAATGTGAAGACATATTTACCTGATCGTAATTTGTGCTAGTTTTGAAAGGTGTTAGAATTGGTTACTCCCAGGGTAAAGGTCCTAATAAATGTCCTGACGCAAGTCTTTTTAAATCACTCAAGAGTATGTCGTAAACATAATGATTGTTCACCTAATGAATTTTAAAATCCATTTTCCTAATGGTATGCAAATGTATACTTATAGAGTGGGATAAAATTTCCAGTGACATCATGAAACAGATTCAGAAAGTTTGGATTCTTGTGTAATTTGGATGGATATGAAGATATAACCCCAAAAATTGTGTGCAGCAACTCAGAAAGCCGCTGAAAAACAACAGACACTGATGTCAAAGGGGCTTGGGAAGAGTTCGAAATCTTAAGTATTTCATGAAGTATGAAACTGAAAAAAAGCAATACTTGTAAACTAATAAGTTGTTTGACATATTATAGAATTTTAAATATGTGCATGTAACTAAAAGTGTAAATATTACAAATTATATCTTACAATTGAATCTTTTTTTTCTGTTTACATATTTAAGTTGACCAAAAACATATTTTTGAGGTCCTCTGTCTGTAAAAGTAAAACCTCACCTTATTTCCAGGTTTGCCTCATTTGAGTGTCTGTGGTATTTTCCCCAAAGTCCCCATGAAGTTACCAAAAGGTAGAGGCAGAATTTGAACTCAAGTCTTCTGAATATAAAACCAGCCTTTATTCACTCTTCTTTATTGCTTTGTGTGTGACCCTAAGTTTCCTCTTCATGTACTTTAAAACAGTGTGATGGTTAATTTTATGTGTAACTTCACTGGACTGCGGTGCCCAGGTAGTGGTCAAATATCATTCTGGATGTTTCTGTAAGTGTTTTTGGATGAGATCAATATTTAAATCAGTGAACTCTGAGTAAAGCCAATTGCCCTCCACAATGTGGGCCACATCCAATCAGTTCACGGCCTGAATAGAATAAAAGATGGGACTTCCTCTGAGTAAAGGAGACTTGAATTTGAACTGTAACACGGACTCTTTCCTGGCTTTTTAGCCGGATGACCTTATGACTTGAATCACAGCATTGGCCCTTCTCTGCCCTGCAGATTTTGGACTTTCCAGCCTCTATAATTACATAAGTGAATTCCTTAAAATAAATCTGTCTATATTGGTCCTATTATAAACAGATCTTATTGGTTTTGTTTCTCTGGAAAACCCTGCCTCATACGGCAGAAACCACATTTGAATTTCTTTGAGATTCTCTGCTTTAATCCTTTGTTCCCATAGCAATTTCTGAACACAAGAAGTATTTACGACGCCTGTTTATAGACTTATGTTTTGTAAATATTACAAATAAACACATTTTCTTTTAGACTGCTTAAGACTTTCATGATTTAACTGTTGCTGATAAATACTTCTACTCCCTTCCAGCCCCATAGGTGTTTTTTTAAAAAGCAGTTTTACTAATGCATAGACATGGACTTCCCTGGTTTTTCTCCTCCTCTCCTAGAATGCACCAGCTTGGTGCCCAAACTTTCTGGTTTCTTCCAGATCCAATGAAGTGCCCTAAAATAGAGTGAACCAGAAGGGGGTAGGCAAATTGAATCAGAGGATAGGAACAGACTTTCAGAACTTCAACATGAAGATTCAGTTATATTACACTCGACAAATCTTTACAAAATTTCTCTGATACGCAAGGCACTGGGGTAGGTTAAACAGGATTCAAAGGTGAATATTCATGGCATTGTTATTATTACCCATCCCCCTATGTTAGAAACCTTGGAGATTTAATAATAATAAAAATAACTGCAATTATATAATTGATACGAGCTACCATTCTATATGCTTTTTATTTTAAAATTGTCTTTAATTTTTAAGACAACTCTATGATATATAAAGGATTACCACTGTAATTCCCATTTTACAAAAACTGAGGTTAAGTAACTTGTCAAAGTTTATACAGTTAATAAACAGCAAAGTCGGGGTTCAAAATCCAGAGAAACGAGTGCCCAAGTTCATGCTCTTCATCACTAGGTTATCCGCCCCTCTGTTCATTGCCTTCCTCTCCTTTCCCTACTCCCAGAGCTAATCTGTTCCTACATTTTATAGAGAAAAGATGCCTCCAGGAGTTTTAGCTAATACATTTCTGAGTTACAAAATAGGAGTGGAAATAATTGGAGTATTAATTCTTAACTTTTCAGAAAATAAAAATTCCTTTCACTATCTGATGAAAGCTACAAATCCTCTCAACATAGTCACAAATTTTACCTACAACTTTAGGAGATTCACAGCCTATCTGAAAGCAGTATAAAAACCCTTAAACTGGGGTGCCTGGGTGGCTCAGTTGGTTGAGTGGCCAACCCTTGGTTTCAGCTCAGGTCCTGATCTTGAGGGCATGGGATAGAGCCCCATGGTGAGCTCTGTGCTCAGCAGGGAGTCTGCTTGAGGTTCTCTCTCTCCTTCTCTCCCCTGCCCTTCCCCCATCCCGTGTCAAATAAATAAATAAATCTTAAAAAGAAACCCTTAAACCAGACAAATGTGAATACAATTGATGAATGCTCCCAGTTAAGGACCAGATTTTGAGTAACAGTGGCTACAGAGACGGATAATGTTCACTATGAAACGAAGTGATCAGCCTTGAGTAGACCAGCATGAAATGCCAAACAGCCAGCACAACATAGGAGAAAGAAAACAAAGCAGAGCCAGTGCAAAGTAGAAGTAAAAGAATCTGGGTGGTATCAAGATTGACATGCCCATAGTATTTCTGGCCTACACCATGCTTATAAATGTAGATTTTTTATGATTGACAGCCAGTGAAGCAAGATGGCAGAAAAGTAGTGGTTCTCCACTCTGAGTCCGAACTCTGGATATGTCACAAAAGCAAGAGACTGGTTAAGGGTCTGCAGACAGTGAGGAATATTTGGGGAGACAGACATAATGGAATCCCAATTTGGTGAGGAAATGACAGCCTAGCACATGGAGCCAGGTAGCGGGGATAGGAATAGTTTGGAAGTGGCATTTTCTAATTATGCTTTTTTTATATGTCTCACGTTTTCCTTGGCCTGACCTATGGCCACAATGAGAGAGACAAACAGCAATACCGAGCCAGAGGCTGGAGTAAGGTCAGGACAGTATTAGAACCTTGCTTGGGATGAGAAGTAGATGTTAATAGGTGCAGGTGGGTTAACTGGCACCTGAGCGGCTGCTCTCCCCACCCCACTATAATCCAGACAATTACAACACAGGGAGGTAGCCTTGGGATGGAGCATAGACAGGATTTTACTGGGAGGTTCCCTGAGGGGTAGGGTCCCAGCTGTGTGTGCGTGAGTGTGTGTGTAGGGGAAGATAAAAGGGAGTGATTATAATACCAGAGGTTTACATCCTAATTCACAGCCTTCCCTCATTCATTTAGGTATACACAAGCTAAGGCCTGTACTTTCTGCAGGTCCATCCCCCCGTGTACACAGTACCAGCTGAGCCATCTGGTAGGCCACAGTGAACATGAACTCCCAGGAGGATAAAATAAGACACCTGAGGAGCACAAGCACTGTAAAAGGAAAACAACAAATTAAACAACCTATATAAGAGAAAGAAGAATTAATTGATCAGACAGAACAAGAATTTAAAATATATAAAATAAATATCCTTAGAGATATAAGGGTGAACATTAGAAAACATGAAGCAGAAAAAGCAACTAGAAGGAAAGGCAATCAGAGACACTAGATATAAAAAATATTGTTAAAATAAACAACTCAATCAATTACCCAAATGGCAGAATAAACAGATCCAAAGAACAAACTGGAGAGCTGAAAAACCAGACTAAAAAATATTAGAAAAGAGAGAAAATATAAAAAATGAATTTAAAAGACATGGAGGAAAGTAGTAAAAATGTCAAGATCTATATAATAGAAGCTCTAAAAGGAGATAAAAGTAGATTGGGGTAGAAGGGCAGGGCAGGAAATACTGGAAGAAATATTGACCAAGAATGGAAGAAAGATGTAAGACCCCAAATATAAAGGACTCACAGAAAACTCAAGAAAAAACAACTAAATTCATTCCAGTGAAATTTGAAAAGATCAAAGACAAAGAGAACATTCGAAAGACCTCCCAGTGAGAAGAGCAAATCACTTGCATGCAAACAGAATCAGATTGGTATCAGACTTCTCCAAAACAACACTCAACATTAGAAGATAATGGAATAATGTTGGAAAACATTTATTGAAGCTAGGATTTTATATCTAGCTAAATTTTGTTTGAATGGGCAGGCACAATAATGATATTCTCAAGTATAACCAAGAAGTTTACCACATGAAGTCCCCCTTTCAGAGTACCCTCAGGAAAAATAATCCAATGAGAAACAAATCCAGACAACAAAGCCAAACATCAAGAGAGGGCAAGAAACAGCATTGATAACTTAAACATCATTGCTTGTTAAACCAGTAGACTTCAAAGTGTGACAAATGAAAGCCAGGCCAACGTAAGAGGTGGTGGTGGTGTGATGGTTATGTGTCAACTTGGCCAGGCCACAGTTACAGACATTTAGTCCAATGTATCTGAATGTTGCTGTGAAGGCATTTTTTTTAGGTGATATTAAAATCTAAATAAGGAAATAGAGTAAAGCAGATTACCCTCCATAATGGGGGTGGACCTCATCCAATCAGTTGAAGGCCTTAAGAAAAAGACTGACTTCCCCTGAGGAAGAAGAAATGTGCCAGAATACTGCCTTTGGACTTGCTCTGCAAATGAACTCTTCCCTGAGTCTCCAGCCTATCCACCTCCCTGCAGATTGTGGACCTGCCAGCCTCCACAATTGTGTACACCAATTCCTTACAAATCTTTCTCTCTCTCTCTCAGTCTGTTTCTCTAGAAAACCTTGACTAACATAGGTGATGTGCTACAGAAAGATATTAAAACATCTACTTATATTTATTTTTAAATCTCTTCTAAAAAAAATCTATCATGGTGAAACTTATAATGTGCATAATCTATTAAAATAGTATATGTTATATAATTTAAAATTAAGTATATGTATGTGGGCATGCTTCAGGTTTTTTTTTAAACTAATACAGGCACATGATCAAAAAAGTTTCTAGATCACTAGTGTAAATAATGACTGAGTACAATATCCATAAAAGTGCAGAATGAAAACTGTAGGGTATAACAAAATAGAGGGGAGGTGGGAGAGAGAAGGGGAAACCAATGGAAAAGAATGAAAACTAAGGTGTCTATTTTATTTTGAGGAAAGACAAGGACATTGATAAGCTTAAGATACAGACAGAGGAAGATAAACATTATTTATAGTAATTATAAACATTATATAATAACTTCTATAAAAAAATATATAAACTATATATAATTTACTCTAAAGTGCATGAATTTAAGATTTCAATTATTTTGTTCTTTTTGGTTTATAAAGTTGAATTAAAAGTACCTTGAGGTATTGATAAATAAATATACATATGGATGCCCATAAATGAGTCCTGATATTATTTTTTTTCAAGATTTTATGTATTTATTCAAGAAAGAAAGAAATGCAGGGGTGGGGGAGCAGAGGGAGAGAGACAAGCAGACTCCACGCTGATCAGAGAGCCTGATGTGGGCTCCATCTCAGGACCCTGAGATCATGACCTGAACTGAAAGCAGAGTCAGATGCTTAACCCATTGAGTCACCCAAGTGCCCCAAGACCCAATATTAAATTGCAAAATGGAGTGCATAAAACATTAGAATGAGAGAAAAAAACATATAAACTTTTATTTATATTTAATTTTATCTCATACATGTTACTTTATATCTTTGTGGATGTGGATGTATAATGTACAATATTAGTGAAATAGAATAAACGTGAAATTTATTAATACGTAAATATGGGAGTTTATTTTTTAATGCAGACTACTACTGCCTTGGAGAATAATGTCTGGGCAGAGTCTAGTCTGAGTGTGCTACTCACCACATTTTTTTTTCCTGGCAAACTCCTATTCATCCTTTATGTTGGTATAGCTCAGGAGGCACCCTCTGTCATAGAGGGTCCCTTCCAAGGACTCTGGACAGCAGGTACCTCCGTCGCCCCTCCATTCACAGGGACAGATCCCACGACTTAAAATTTCCAAACACTTGGTTACCCATGATTAATCCAGGACTAGACTGAACTGGAACCAAAGTTAGAGTAGACTCTCTCAGTAATTTAAATTTAGAGACACTAACGAAACTCTGTTTATCAATAGAAGCAAAGACATATAAACTTGGAATCCTCCTAGACCCAGAGGAAGGGGTTTCATCTTTGTTTAGCTTTGCTCCTGGAGGCATTACGTGAAGAGCTTTATTTAGACTGTAAAGAACTTCAGTGTATTTTTTCCTCTCAACTTTTAATTGTGAAAAATTTTAGATACACAAATGTTGAAAAAATAATACAACAAACACCTATATACCTTTCCCTTAGATTATTACTGTTTTGCCACTTTGCTTAATCTTTCTCTCTCCATACACATGTGCATATATATTTATACATAGGTTATATACCATATGTATGCATATATACATGTATGTATACACACATTTTCAGCTGAAACATTTGAAACTAAATTGCAGATCTCACAACTATGACACATTATCCCTAAATACTTCAGCATGTTTAGCTTAAGAATAATCTTCTTTGTAACCCCATAGTAAAATTATCACAACGAAGAAACTTAATTTGTTATCATCTAGTATGCAGTCCATATTCAAATTTCCCCATTTGATGTGAAATGCATCTGGTCCAGATGCATTTTTTAACTTCTGGTCCAGAATCCAATCAAAGTTTCAGCATCCTATTTGGGTGTTATGTCTCTTTAGTTTGTTTTAACATAAAATAACCTGCCTTCTTATTTTTGTTTTTCACAACATTGTTTTTTTTACAGTCCAAGCTAGTTGTCTTGTAGGTTGTCTAGTCTACATTCTGAATTTCTCTGGTTGTTTCTTCATGATTAGTCAGAATATTGTAAGAATATTACCAACAATGCTCTATATTCTTTTTGTTGTTGTTGTTAATGCTGTATATTCTTCATTGTACTGTATGAGATAAGCTTATCTTATTACTGGAGATGTCAAATTTGATCCATTGTAAAGGTATCTTTTCCCTTTTTAACTAATGAGTAGTCTGTGGGGTGATACTTTGAGAGAGTGTGAATAACCAGATCACCAATAAACTTTTATCCAGTTGTTTAACGATCTATTAGAATCTTTCTATCTATAGGATCTTGTTTTAATTAATTATTAAATTAGGAGCTGCAAAATGGTGATTTTCTAATTCCATCTACATATTAGTTGGCATTCTCCTTTAAAGAAGAGCTTTCTTTTTCTTCCATCCCATCCCCCCCTTATGACTCGTGGATTTTTTTTTTAATTCAACATGTTGCAACCCATTACAAATATTATGCTTTATGGCACCTCAAAATGTCCCAAATTTGGCTTGTATTATTGAATCTCAAAGACTCTAGGTGTTACACCAAGGGAGAAAGCAAAATGCAGTGGGCAGAACACAGGCTTTCAAGTTGAATGGCTCTTCAGGAAGTTGCCACTTACTAACATTGTGGCAGTAAGCAAGCTATTTAAATCCACAGAGCCGCCATTTTTTCACCTACAAATAATGCTAATAATGCCTATTTAATAGGATCAGAGCCATGTCTCTTTGGTTCACTGCTGTATCCCTAATATTTTAGTCATTGAACGCACTTAACAAACACTTCTTGACTATGTAAAGCACCTAAAACAGTGCCTGCCACATAATAGTAGCACAATAAATGAGTTTTGTTAAGTATTTGTTAAGTTGTTGTTCGTATTTATATACTATGATGTGGATGTATTAATTAACTATTATTGAGACCTCCTTATGTGTAAACCATTTTATAGGCCATTAAGAAATAACTAGAGGGTAAAACTACATCCAATCAGCTTAGCAACGAAAATGATGATTATTACCACTGTTGCAATGATGACTAACATTTGTATAGTGCTTACTATGTGACAGACAGTGCTCTAAGCTTTTAACTCATTTATTCCTCTCAACAAGCGTATGGGTTAAGTGCTATTATTGTCCCAATTTTAAGATGAGGAAGCTGAGGCCAAAAATGTGTAACATGATACATAGCCAGTCTGTGGAACCAGGGTTCCCTTGCTGGCAATCAAAGGTGTTCTTATACCCACTATGCTATGCTAAAGAAAAGAGAGCTTTTAAAAATCAGTTAAATAAAAGCAGAAGGTGTTCTTTATACCGGACAGGGTATAATAGAGCCCATGACAATTATTTAAGGGACACGCTCTGCTAGCCTAGAACTGACCAAGAAAATATAATGTTCTTGTCCTACAATCTAGTAGCATCATAATTTGTTTAAAAAGATCATTTTGGAAGATGCTGAGACCATTGCAAATGAAGTCTTCATTTCCAGAACTTAAGGAACTAAAGGCAATTTAAGTCTGAGGAAATTAGAAGTAGATGCCAGCTCTTATCTTCATCTGGTGTTTTATGGCAGCCATTCAGTGATATACACGGTTATGTCTGAGTAACCCACCAGATGGTCCAGCTGTGAGAATGTTATTGTTTTGCACCAATTTATATTTTTCCCATGGTTTCACAAGTTCTAGTTCTTGAACCATCAAAAGATACTTCAGCTTTTTCCTTAAGCTATGACAGAATAATAGGTTTCCCAAGTCCATCGCAAAGGTTTCGCCAGATCTATAGGTGAATTCACAGGCAAATGTCAGTGTTTTTTATAAAATCTCTCTAAAAGGCTGCATGTTTAGTTTATAGAACCTTTGTCTTACAAGAGAGACTAAAGGTTTGACAGAAAGGTTTCAGATGAGCAGGCTGTGTGCCATTGCTACCACTGTCAACTAGTTAATGCACTTTGTGAAAAACAATCCCTGTCTCTCGAGGCCTTTTTGTTATTTCTCTTTACACTCTTACCTTCTTCAGTGTTATGTGGAATTGCTTGCCTAATGTTATTTGAGTGAGCTTACTGGTCATTCACAGGCACTATATGTTCCTAGCTATCTGTATCCTACAAGAAAGATAAGCAGTAAGAACTCACACAGTGTGAATTATAGTCTAATAATTAGTATCTTGTGCATTAGGAGATGCAGGGCTGAGGGCTATGCAGCCATTCAAACAGTTAAGCATGAATTACCACACTATAATTCAGGGCCTGAAGCCTATTCTATACATAGAAGCAGATGTCTCTTTTGCTAGAAGAGGGAAGCCAGTAGTAATCTGGATGGAAAAACAAAAATGTTGTTTGTTTTTTTTTTTTAAAGCCGGAGTGACCCCATTATTGCTACTGCACCCAGAACTAAGGCATCTAATATTCATCTAAATCCCCCTGAAGTAGGCTTTCCATTGACCCAGCCTTCCTCAGCCCCCCCGTGGTATTTGCAGGGCAAGGCTAGCAATAGATTCCTGCACCCATCCAGCTCATGTGATTTCCCCTTATACCAATGCAAAGGAGTCCTTTTAACAATCAAAAACACAACAAAAACAACAATGTCCACCCAAAAATTCTACTGGAAGCTACATTTGACTGTGTTCCTCTGTGTGTGTGTGTGTGTGTGTGTGTGTGTGTGTGTGTGTGTGTGTGTCTCCAAGAATAGTTCCCTTATGGCATTTCAGGGAAAATAGGCACTCCAGAAACTTCTTACCACAGCCTACAAGGTCCTACACCATCTGGCCCCAGCATGTGTTTCAGACCCGATCAGCCTGCCTTCTTTCCTCCCTCACATTGTTCCACCACACTTGCCACATTGCTGTTCCTCACACAAGTCAAGCATATACTTGCACCAGGGTATTTGTCCTTCCTTCTGCCTGGAAGACTCTTCAATCAGACGTCTGCATGGCTGGCTACCTCACTGCGTTCAGGTCTCTGCTCAAATGACAACCCCTCAGAGATGAAGGAAAGATGTAGAAGAATAGAATAAGGACAGAAGAAGAAACCTCAGAGAGTCCTTTCTTTCTAGACTGATTCATAATAGTATCCCATGCCATTTTTTTGTTGGCTTCTTTACCTGAATTATTTTCTTTCCAAGCACTTATCACTACTGATATTAAATTATATGTTTATGTGTTTGGGTCTGTCTCTTTCATTACGCGATAAGCTCCATGAAGCCAGTTTATCATTTTGTTCATTGCTTTTTAGCCTTATATCCTCAGCCCTTAGAAAAGTGCATGATACACAGTAGGCCCTAGAATATTTCCTGAATGGAAGAATGGATTAATGCACTCCCAGTTCCGTGGAATAGAAAAACTAGTATTTTCGTTTTTCCTTTTAAAGAAATGGAAACATGAAACCTTCACCTCAGCCCTTTGAGTGCTCTCATCTAAACCCCTTTCCACTTGAATGATTAACTACTTTGTGATATAATGGTGGGGGCATACCTCCAAGGACTTGCTCTGGAAATGGACAAAAACTCTGGTGCCCCCTTCCATTTCCAGAGACTGTAGGTCGGGTTGAGAAGCAAAGGTTCTCGGACCCAAGCCCTTTCTAAAATGTAATCTTGAATTCTGAAGTATTAAAGAAAAGCCGTCATTTCAAAGCTTCTGCTGGTACTTTGTAGAGCTTAAAAAAGAAACCCAGGGAAACACACTAATGGGATTTTGACTATGAATGACAACACAATGACTTTATCCTGGAATGAGACTATTGAGGCCAAGGAAACTAAATTGCTCAACATAAAAACTAACAAAAATTTTCTGTTTGCATCAAAATTTCAAAAAGGGAGATTTCCAGATTTGAGGAAGCAGGAAGATGGGGAAATACCTTTGTTGAGAGAAAGTGGGAACAAAAAAAATGGTGACAGCTAAAAAGGGAGACATTTGTAAAGAGAATACAAAAAGGAAATTATAATCCTACTTTACCTATTCATGTAGATTCAAAATTCCTAAGTAAAATATTAGTAAACCGGTTCTAAACATTAAATATATTTAGTACATAAAATGAATTGCAATTTAATTGGTTAAGTGTATTAAATAAACATAAAATAAATAAAATAAATTTAAAATAATATAATCAGTAATGTAGGGAACATCATCAGAAAATCAATATCAGAAAATACATTATTGAACATGGAATATATAACATGGAAGCTATAGGTAATAATAGTGTACTGTATATTTGAAAGTTGCTAAAGGAGCAGACTTTTAAAAGTTCTCACCAAGAAAAAAACATTGATAAGTATGGGTAGTGATGGACGTTAAGTAGACTCATTGTGATGATCATTTTGCAATATATATATAAATATCGAATCCTTATGTTGCACACCTGAACTTAGTATAATGTTACATAGAACTATATCTCAACAAAAAAGTATTTCTAAAAATATATGTATTATTATAATTTGTGACATTAATAGACTAAAGAAGAAAAATCATGTAATTATCTGAATTGACACAGAAAAACATCTGATGAGGGTTAGTCTGTTAAGATTTTTTAAAATAGGAAAAAAAAGCTAGAAATAGTAAAGAATATTCTTGGTAAAATGTATATAACAAAACCCCTGATACTATACTTAATAAAGGAACTTAGATGCATACCTTTTAAGATTAAGAAGAACATAAAGATACCATTATTACTTATACTATTGAATAGAGTATTGGAGGTCATGGCCAATATGATAATGAAAGAAACATAAGGAAAATATGTCTGTTGATAATTACATGCTATATATTTCTCTTTTCATCCTGCTTTAGTTGCATTCTACAGATTTTTATATGCTTTATTTTCTTTTTCATTCAGTTAATGATATTTTGTAATTTTCTCATGACTTCCTCTTTTTTTTTTTTTAAAAGATTTTATTTATTTATTTGACAGACATAGAGACAGCCAGCGAGAGAGGGAACACAAGCAGGGGGAGTGGGAGAGGAAGAAGCAGGCTCATAGCTGAAGAGCCTGATGTGGGGCTCGATCCCATAACGCCGAGATCACGCCCTGAGCCGAAGGCAGGCGCTTAACCGCTGTGCCACCCAGGTGCCCCCATGACTTCCTCTTTGACCAAGGCATTGGTTCTTTAGAAGTGTGCTTGTCCATTTCTAAATATTTGGGGGATTTTCCAAATGATTTTTGCTGTTGATTTCTCATTTAATTCTGGTATGATCAGAGAACTAACTTACTTTGTACGATTTCAATTATTTTAAAATTGTTGAAGTTTGTTTTATGGCCCAGAATATGATCTATCTTGGTGAATGTTCCATGTGCAATTGAAAAGAATGTGTATTCTGCTCTTGTTGAGTTTTGTGTACTATCAATGTCAATTGGGTCAAGTTAGTTGACAGAGTTCTTCCGGTCTTCTATATCCTTATTGATTTTTCTGCCACCTTGTCCTATTAATTATTTAAAGAGAAGTGCTAAAGCCTCCAAGTATAATTGTGGATTTTTCTAATTCTCTTTCCAGTTCTAACAGTTTCTGAGATTCTGCTGTTAGGCGTATCCACATTTAGGACTGTTATGTCTTCTTGGTGAACTGACAACTTATCATTATGTAATACCCTTCTCTATCACTGGTAATAATCCTTGTTCTGAATTTTATTCAATCTGATGTTAATATTACTATTCCAGCTTTCTTTTGATTGGTGCTTACATGATATATCTTTCTCCATTCCTTCTCTTTCAACCCATGTCATCACTATTGCAATGAATTTCTTGTAGACAATTAGGTCATTTTTAAAATTCATTCTACCAGAGACTCCTAGGAAGATGGTAGAGTAGGAGAATCCTGAGCTCATCTTCTCCCACAGACACACCCAGATAACAACTACATCTGTGTAACTACTCTGAAAATCACCTGCAGACTGGCAGAACAGACTTTCCTTAGTTAACTGTAGAATTGAGGCCACACTGAAAAGGGTAGGAGGGGCAGAGACATGGTTGTGAACCAAACCCCTAGTGAAACTGTACAAATGGAAAGGAGGCCACAGAGAAGTGAGAGGATCAGATCCCACATCAGGCACTCCATGTATAAGGGAACCGTACTGGAGAGACGAGTCTCCATAAATTTGACTTGCAAACCAGTGGGGCTTAACTTTGTGAATTTCTACAATCAGTGGGTCTTAACTGCAGGTACTTTATAAACAGCAAGAGGAGCTGGATGGAGATAGGAAACTAAATCCCTGAACTTGAAGAGCCACAATAACAAATAACGCAGCCAAGACACAGCATAGAAGCAGCAGTTTGAAAAGTGCCCAGGGTACATTTGAAGATTTATTCACTGATATCAAAATGTATGTTGGAGGAGCAGGGATCTTTAGGAGAACTTCTCCATTAACAAAAATGTTGGTGGGCATTTTTTCTCCCCATACCTCCAGCCTAGATAACTGGATGTTTGTGAGAACTAGTGTAAATACTCTCCACCTGTCTTACTAGCAACATGTACCCCAACCCCACATTCTCCTTTGGACCCACCCCATCCAACTTGCTGTACTTACTCCTGCCCAATATACCCTACAAGCAACCCCAGCAGGGACGAGCACCACACCAAAGTGACTGCTGCCTTGGAGAGAGGAAAAGATAACCACACACCCCATTATGCCCATGGTCCCAACAGCCAAACCATATAGCTAGCAGTGCAGAGAGAGCATCCTGCTGATCAGTGCAACTGCTACCCCAGCAGATGGACTGAGGGCAGGCATCTGGTCTGACCACCAGCCTCCCACCAACAAAAGCCTCTCAGGGGACAACACAGGGAGAACAACCTGAAGTTTGGTACGACTGCAACCTTGGCAAATGGGCTAAGGAAAGGTATGTGATCTGACTGCTGACACAGACCAACTACAAATCCACAGCAGCCCCAGACAGGTCCCATATCAGCACAGGGACCAAACACTGCCTGGTATGCCCACAACAGGCAAAGTAGGCCACTGCAGCCAGCTGAACTGATGGCAAATGTGACTCAGCCACGACAGGAGGGCACATGCAGCCCATATAGGAGACACCCCTGGAGTGTCTGGGTCTGGTAATCAAGAGGCATTACACTACGGGGCACCACAGGACCTCATCTTCAAAAGGCTGCTACTTCCAAGATCAGGAGAGGTAGCTGATCATCCTAATACATAGACACAAACCCAGAGACTTAGACAAAATGAGGAGGCAGAGGAATATGTCCCAAATGAAAGTAGGACAAAACCACAACAAAAGAGCTAAACATAATAGAGATAAGCAAATGCCTGATAAAGAATTCAAAGTAATGGTCAAAAGGATTCTCACTGGACTTGAGAAATGAGTGGAGGACCTCAGTGACACCTTCAACAAAAAGAAGGAAATTAAAACACACACACATACACAGAGCCAGAGATGAGGAGCCCAATAACAGAAATTTTTAAAAAGTAGAGGAAATCAATAGCAGATTAGAGGAAACAGAAGACAAACCAGCAATCTGGAAGACAGAGTAATGGAAAGCTTCCAAGCTGAACAGCAAAAAGAAAAAAATTTAAAATAAGTATAGGCTAAGGGAAATTAACAACATCACCAAGTAGTAATACCATTTGCATTATAGGGATCCCAGAAGGAGAAGAAAGAGAGGAATCAAAAAACTTATTTGAAGAAATAACAGCTGAAAATTTCCCTAATCTGGGGAAGTAAACAAACAACCAAAACAGGGATTTCAGACAGCCCCAACAAAATCAACCCATGGAGGTCTGCACCAAGACAAATAATTAATTAATATGGCAAAAAATAGTGATAAACAAAGAATTTTAAAAGCAGCAAGAGAAGAGAAAACAGTTATATACAAGGGAAACCTCATAAGACGATCAGCTGATTTTTCAGCAGAAACTTTGAGAGTTAGAAGGCAGGGACATGATATATTCTAAGTACAAAAAAAAAAAAAAAAAAAAATCCCTGCAACCAAGAATACTCTACTTGGTTATCATTCAGAATAGAAGGAAAGATAAAGAGTTTCCCACACAAAAATTAGAGTTCATCACCACTCAAGCAACATTACAAGAAAGATTAAAAGGAATTCTTTGTATGAAAAGAAAAGGCCATAAGAAGAAAATTACAAAAGGAAAAAAATTTCACATGTAAATGCCAACATATAACAAAAGTAGTAGATTAATCACTAATAAAACTAGTATGGAGGCTAAAGCTCAAAAGCAGTAAAATTGATTGAAACAGTCAAGTATGAAAAAGTGTAGAGGGTAGAATTTAGCATTTTTAGAATGGGTTCAAATTTAAGTGATCATCAACTTACTGTAGACTACTGCATGCACAAGATGTTATATATGAACCCAATGGCAACCAAAGTAAAAAATAGATACACAAAAAATAAAGAGAAAGAAATCCAAGCATAACCCCCAAAAAAGCCATCAAACCAACGAGGGAAGAGAACAAGAGAAAAAGAAAGGAGCAGAGAGAAAACAGCATACAAAAACAACCATAAAACAAGGAACAAAATGGCAATAAGTACATACCTATCAATAACTACTTTAAATCTAAATGGACTAAATGCTCCAGTCAAAAGACATAGGGTGACAGAGTAGATAGAAAAACAAGACCAATCTATCTGCTGCCTACAAGAAACTCATTTCAGACCTAAAGACACATGCAGACTGAAAGTGAATAGGAAAACATTTACCATGCAAATAGAAGTGAAAAGAAAGCCAGGGTAGCAACACTTATATTGGCCAAAATAGACTTTAAAACAAGGACTATAATAAGAGATAAAGAAGGACATTACATAATCATAAAGTAAACAATCCAACAAGTGGATATAACAGTTTAAATATCTATGCAACAAACGCGGAAGCACCTACATACATAAAGCAACTATTAACAGACATAAAGGAATGACAGTGATACAATAATAGTAGGGGACTTTAACACCCCACTTACATCAATGGACAGATCATCCAGACAGAAAATCAATTAGGAAACAATGGCTTTAGGAGTACCTGGGTGGCACAGTTAAATGTCTGCCTTTGGCTCAGGTCATGATCTCGGGGCCCTGGGATTGAGCCCGACATTGGACTCTGCTCAGCGGGGGTCTGCTTCTCCCTCTCACTCTCCTTTTGTTCTCTTTCTCTCTCAAATTAATATATATTTTTTTTAGAAAAGGAAACAATAGCTTTAAATGATATATTAGAGCAGATGAGCCTAACAGTTATACACAGAACATTCCATGCTAAAACAGAATACACATTCTTTTCAAGTCCATATGGAACATTCTCCAGAACAGATCACATATTAGGCCATAAAACAATTCTCAATGAATTCAAAAAAACTGAAATCATATCATGCATCTTTTCTTACTGCAACAGTATGAAACCAGAAATCAGTCACAAAAAATACCTGGAAAGATCACAAATATATGGAGGCTATACAACATGTTGCTAAACCATCAGTGGAACAACCAATAAATCAAAAAGGAAATGAAAATAATACATGCAGAGAAATGAAAATGAAGGCACAACAGGCCAAAATCTTTGGGATGCAGCTAAAGCTGTTCTAAGAGGGACGTTTACAGCAATACAGGCCTACCTCAGGAAACAAGAAAAATCTCAAATACACAAACTAACCTTATGCTTAAAAGAGCTAGAAAAAGAACAAAGCCCAAAGCCAGGAGAAGGAAGTAAATAATAAAGATTAGAAAGAAATAAATGAAATAAAGCCTTAAAAAAAAAGGGCCAAACAGGCAAGATCAATGAAACCAGGCATTTGACAAATTACAACATCCATTCATGATTAAAAAACTTTCAGCAAAGTAGCTTTAGAGGGAATATACCTCAATGTAATACAGCCACAAATGAAAAACCCACAGTTAACATCATAATCAACAGTGAAAAACTGAGGGCATTTGCTCTAAGGTCAAGAATAACACAAGAATGTCCACTGTCACCATTTTTATTCCACACAGTACTGGAAATCCTAGCTGCAGCAATCAGATAAGGGAAAAAACAAAAAGGCATCCAAGTTGGTAAGGAAGAAGTGAAACTGTTATTATTTGCAGAAGACATGATACTATATATACATAAAATCCTGACTTCACCAAAAAACTATAGAAATTAGAAATGAATTCAGTAAGTTTGCAGAATACAAAATTAATATACAGAAATTGTACTTCTACACTAATAATGAAGTAGCAGAAAGAAAAATTAAGAAAACAATCCCATTTACAATTACTTTACAAAAGAATAAAATACCCAGGACTAAACTTAACAAAAAAGATGAAAGACCCATACTCTAAAAACTCTAAAACTTTGACGAAAGAAACTGAAGACATAAATGGAAAGATATTCCATGCTCATGGATTGGGAAAACCAATGTTGTTAAAATATCCATACTACTCAAAACAATCTACAGATTTAATGCATTCCCTATAAAAATACCAACAGCATTTTTCACAGAACTAGAACAAATCATCCTAAAATTTGTATGAAACCACAAAAGACCCCAAATTAGCCAAAGCAATCTTGAAAAAGAAGAATGAAGATGGAGGTATTACAATCCCAGATTTCAAGGTATACTACTAAGCTGTAGCAATCGAAACAGTATGGTACTGGCAAAAAAATAGACACATAGCTCAATGGAAGAGAATAGAGACTCAGAAATAAACCCCGGCTTATATGTTTAATTAAGGAGGAAGGACACAGGCAAAGACCGTCTCTTCAATAAATGGTACTGGCCAAACTTGACAGCTACATGCAAAAGAATAAAACTGGACCACTTTCTTACACCATACATAATAACAAACTCAAAATGGATTAAAGATCTAAATGTGAGACCTGAAACCATAAAACTCCTAAAAGGTATGCAATAGTTTCTTTGACATCTGCCATAGAAACATTTTTCTAGACATGTCTCCTCAGGAAATGGAAACAAAAGCAAAAATAAACTATTGGAACTACACCGAACTAAAAAGCTTTTGTACAGCAAAGTGAATCATCAACAAATCAACAAGGCAACCTACTGAATGGGAGAAGATATTTGCAAATACTATATCCAATAAGGGGTTAATATCCAAAATATAAAAAGTATTTATACAACTCAATATCAAAACCCACAAATAATCGTATTATAAATGGGCACAGGACCCAAATAGACACTGTTCCAAAGAAGACATACAAATGACCAACAGACACATGTAAAGATGCTCAACATCACTAATCATCAGGGAAATGCAAACTGAAACCACAGTGAGATATCACCTTACATGTCAGAACAGTTACAAACAAAAAGACATGATATAACAAGTGCTGGTGAGGATGTGGAGAAAAAGGAACATTCATTCACTGGTTTGTGGGAATGCAACTTGCTGCAGTTACTGTTGAAAACAGTATGGATGTTCCTTAAAACATTAAAAATAGATTTACCATATGATCCAATAATTCCACTATTGGGTATTTACCCAGAGAAAATGAAAACACTAATTCAAAAAGATATATGCAGTCCTACAGCATTGTGTAACAATAACCAAGACCTGGAAGCAGCCCAAGTGTCCATCAATAGATGAATGGACGAAGAAGAAGTGGTATAGGGATACCTGGGTGGCTAGTCAGTTAAGCGTCTGCCTTCGGCTCAGGTCATTATCTGGGGTCCTGGGATCAAGTCCTGCATTGGGCTCCCTGCTGCTTCTCCCTCTGCCTGCTCTGCCTGCAGCTCCCCCATGCCTGTGTTCTCTCTCTCTCTCTTTCTGACAAATAAATAAAATCTTTTTTAAAAAGTGGCATATAACTATATATTTTATATATATATATATATATATATATACACACACACACACACACACACACATACATACACACACACACACACACACACACACACTCAGCCATAAGAAAAAATGAGATTGTGCCATTTGCAACAACATGGATGGACCCAGAGGATATAATGCTAAGTGAAATACATCAAACAGAGAAAGACAAATGCTATATGATTTCACTCACATGTGGAATGTAAGAAACAAACAAATCAGCAAAGAAAAAAAGAGATAAAAAGGAAACCCAGACTCTAAAATACAGAGAACAAACTGGTGGCTGCCAGAGGGGAGTTGTGTTGGGGGTTGGGTGAAACAGACAAAGGGGATTAAGAGTACACTCACGGTGATGAGCACTGAGTAATATACATAATTGTTGAATTATTATAATGTACACCTGAAACTAATACTGTTAATTACACTTCAATTTAAATTTGTTAAATAATTTAGATAAATAAAAACATTCTACCAATCTGTTTTTTAATTGGTATATTCAAACCATTTACATTTAATCTGATTAATTATATGACTGGGCAACAGTCAGCAATCTTGCTGTTTTTTATTTATTCCATCTGTTCTTTGTTCCTTTTTTTGCCTTATTTTTTTTTTGCTTTATAACTCCACAATTGGCTTTTTAAAATCTCCTTTTTAAATTTTTTTTAGATTTTAAGTAGGCTCCATGCCCAGTGTGAGGCTTGAACCCATGACTCTGAGATCAAGAGCCACATGCTCTACCAGCTGAGCCAGCCAGGCGCCCTCTTTAAATCTCCTTTTAAATGATGCTAGTGCTTAGCCTAGGGTTATAATATACAAACTTAAATAATATGCTGCATGTATAGTATAAGAACCTAACCTTACAATAGTTTACTTCTAATTTCTTCCTCCCATCATTTGTGCTACTATTTTCATATATCTTACTTTTACACATGTTTTTTAAGCCAAACTACATTGCTGCTTCTTTACAGTCACTTACCTTTTAGAGCAATTAAAAAAGAAAAAAAGTCCTCACATTTACTTTTATTTTAACATTTCCAAAGATCTTCATTTCTCTGTGCAAATTCAGGCTTCTATCTGGTATCATGTTCCTTCAGCTTGAAGAACTTCCTTTAACATTACTTGTAATTAATTAATTCTTTCATTCTTTGTCTTGTTTTCATTTTTTGATAGCTATTTTCATTGAATTCTGGGTTGACTTTTTTGTTTAGCACTTCAAAGACTACAAATTTCTTCTAGATTACATAGTTTCTGATGACAAGTCTACTGTTACAGGCTGAATTACATCCCTCCAAAATTCATGTTAAAACCCTGATCCCCAGTACCTCAGAATGTGGCTGTATTTGGAGACAGAGCCTTTAAAAAGATGATGAAGTTAAAATGGGCTGTTACAGTAGGCCCTAATTCAATCTGACTGCTGTTCTTTTAAGAAGAGGAAATGTGGAAACACAAAGACATCAGGGATGCACGTATGCGTGCGTGCGTGCCCACACACGCGCACACACACACAGAGGAAAGACCATATGAGAACACAGCAATAACACAACCATCCGCAAGCCAAGTAGATAGACTGCAGAGGAAACAAACTCTGCAAGCACCTTGATCTTGGACTTCTTGCCTCTAGAACTGTGAGAAAACAAATTTCTGGTTTCTGATCCACCCAGTCTGTGCTATTTTGACATGGCAGCTATAGTATACTAAACTATCTATGAATTCTTACATTATTTTTCTGTATGTAGGTGTGTTTTATTTATCTGCCTACCTTTGAGATTTTTCTCTTCATCATTGATTTTTGGTAGTTTGAATATTATGTTCTAAATGTGGTTTCATCCTTTTTGGCATTTTCAGAGCTTCTTGGTTTGATGTCTTTCATTACTTTTTTGAAAATTCTCAACCATTATCTCTTCAAATATTTCTTCTATCTCATCCTCACTCTCTTCTCCTGAGATTCCAAAAATCACATGTGTTAGGTTATCTGATATTGTCCTACAACTCTTAAATGCTCAGTTCTTATTGTTTCTCTCCCAACCCCTTTTTCTTTGTATTTCAGTTTAGGGAATTTTTATTGACCTATCTTCAAGTTCACCATTTTCCTCAGATGTGTTAAGTCTACTGATGAGCCTGTCAAAGGCATTCTTTATCTCAGAAACCATGTTTTTCCCCCTAGTATTTTCATTTGACTATTTCTTATAGTTTCCATGTCTTTCCTGATATCCACCTTCTGATCATGCATATTATACACTTCTTCCAAAAAACCTTTAACATATTAATCATAGTTGCTTTTTTTTTTTAAAAGATTTTATTTGTTCATTCGACAGAGATAGAGACAGCCAGTGAGAGAGGGAACACAAGCAGGGGGAGTGGGAGAGGAAGAAGCAGGCTCATAGCGGAAGAGCCTGATGTGGGGCTCGATCCCATAACACCGGGATCACGCCCTGAGCCGAAGGCAGACGCTTAACCACTGTGCCACCCAGGCGCCCCCATAGTTGCTTTAAGATCCCTGTCAAATAGTTCTGAGTCACCTCAGAGTCTGATTGTGTTTATTATTTTGTCTCTTGAGAGTGACTTTCCTCTCTTACATGTTTGTAATTTTTCATTGAACGCCAGATAGCATATGGAACCCAGAAGAGTCTGAGGTAAATAGTATTTATGCTTGGAAAGTGGAAACGAACACACCTTTTCCTCTGCTAGTCTGTGTATGTGTCTGGTGGGCAGAGGAGTGATAGAGGGTTGGGGAGGGTAGTCAGTCTAGTCAGGAGTTGAACTGGGTTTGGGTTCTGTTGTTGCTCTGGTTATCTTCAATACACCACTTGCTTCAAACTCCTCTAGTATTACCTTGTACTTATGGAGAGGGTAACTTTATGGGATGATTTTCTCAACATTTCTGCTCCATCTTATGTGCACCTGCTGCTGCGTATTACTCAGTGCTTTTCAGCCTATGGGAGTGGTAGTGGGGGAAGGGAGAGGGGGACTGTTTATTTTCTTAGTCCTAAGCCCCAGTCTTAGGATCTCAGAGGTAAAACTCTCTTAATGATCATTCCCCTCACCAAGCTTAGCAGCATAAGAGACCTCTAATGTCCTGGGTGCCAGATGGTTTTTTGCCCCTTCTCTTTAAATGGAGGGGTTTTTGTTTCCCCTTTTACCCACTCCTCAGCTACCCGGGTCCTCACATACCTTGGGGGTTTCAAGGTTTGCTGTTTTACCCACAGTGTCTTAAGGCCTTCATTCTTCTAAGAGAAAAAGATCCAAGCAAAGCTTCCTGGCTTTTCCACAGAAGAAGTGCTTCCTTTCTGTAAGCCTACATCACTGAGGTAGGCATTCCACAGGCTCCCACCCTGCCCCTAAATCTCTCTGTGAACATTAGTAAATGACCTATGGGTAGATATGGATTTTCCTTCTTTGGGTGACACCCAGGTGTTCTATATTCTCACACAGCCCACCCCTAGCCTTTAGCATCCTGTTAAAACATTTAACTAAACTCTTCTTATCAAATGCCCCTCCTTGGAGACCCTCTACTTTCCTTAGACTTCAGGCTAGTTGTTTACTCTATGAACTCAATTTTCTGATAGATTTAAGAAAATTTATGACTTTGTCAATTATTTGTTTCTTATTGGAAGGGTGAGACCAACACTCTTCCCAGCTTTCTTCATCCTGTTTGGAAACCAGAAATTCTAAAATTTACTTTTGGCTCGCTTACTCTTCTATGCTATAATCTCCCACTGAGTCTCTAACTTTGAGTAAAGGTCCATTACATTCTATAACATTGTTAGAGGGCCTTTTGCAAAGGAGGAAAAAGGAACATGCTGGGAATGGAGCAGTAGAAAGAGAGGACAATAGCTGGCAGATGACAAAGAAGAGATAAAAAATTGTGTTGATGTCAGACATTTGCAATCAAGGGTGAAAGGCAATCACCAGGAGAATCCAAGCACTTCTTCTCACACTGGAGAGAATTTGGGGAGGATCTTTGACTTTCCACAGTTGTGTGTAAAGGAGAGTTCAACTAATTTTAGGTGACTGTTAAAGGAAAGAGTGACTGGGTGTTGCTGTTGGACTTGGGCTACTTGAATTATAGGTCTATAGCCAAATCACTATAGTTGTTTGTCATCAAACCTAAGCAAAGTAGATGTGGTCCAAAGATGGGAGATCATGCTCTTTGTATAGAGAAAGTTAACACTAAACTCATGAGTTTATTTAGGCTCCCAGTTTTTAATAGACTCTTCAATAGAGTTATCTGAATCTCACCACAATAGAGGAAAAAAGGCTTAGAACATTTGGGTGACATCTTTCATTAAAAGAAATAATTTGGCTTCCTGTGTTACCCTATTTATTAGGTATTCCAATGAGGGAACCCAAGGTTTAATTTCTATTATAATGTCAGGGGCAAGGGGGAAGATATCAAATTTCAGAGGCCACCTCAGCACCTGAGTAATTTTTTCCAATCCAGCAAGATCAGATAGCCTGATTTCCTTGCTCAGTGTTTCTGGTAGAAAAGGCAATTTTCAAGACTGAAATAGCAATTTCTTAGCCATCACTGAGGCTCTTAAAATCCATTTTTTAAACTCCCATAGACTTCCATGTGTAAATGAAAGAAGACTCCTGGAAATACACATTTTTCTATTTTGAGAGATAACTCACTCAAGCATAAAGTTAATACAATTTATTACACCAAAAGTAAAGTTGTGTTAGAGTGAGCTCATAACAGATGAGTAAACACACTTCACAAGAACAGGGTTGGCATGTCTGCTATCCTGAGTTTATCTCTTTCAGCTTCAGTGCCTCCTTAAATATCTCATTCCTACATCAGCCCTGCTGACATAGGATAGGCCTGTCTTTCTAAAAAAGGTTTTGAAACACCTTTAGACCATTGAAAGTTCAGAGCTAACCCTTAGATGGGTAACTAGCCTTTGATTATTCTAAGGTAGACAAAATATTCAATTGCTACTTTGAAATGGAAGTGACAAGATCAAGTTTAAGGGCTCCTAAGCCAGGCTGCTCAGGTTCATGCACTAGGCCTAGTGAAAACTTACTAGCTGTATGATTTCAGGCAAGGTGGGTAATTTCTCTGAGTTTCAGTTGCTTCACATTAGAATGAAAATGATAACAATAGTGCCTAACCCATAGAATTGTTGTGAGGAGAATTATATGCAAAGCACATAACACAGTGTCTAACACACAGTATATATATGGCAAAGGTTGGACATTTACCACCACCACCACCATCATCACCATCATCATCATCATCATCACCATCACCATCATCACCACTACCACCACCACCACCACTACATCAAATATCAGGCCAACTTGCTACCCATCCTACCAACTCAGTTCATTCATTTAACAAAATCTTGCATACCAGGCTTTGCTCTAAGAGCTTGTGGATGGTAAAGTAAGAATATAGGCTTTGTTCCCTCTGCCACCTACCAGCAAGACATTGTATCTCTCTGAACCTGGATTCTTTTCAGTAAAATGGGACAAATCAGGACCAGAACTAGGAAAAGAACATTAAAACACTTGCATTAGCCTAAGGGAGAGTGCTTCCTTAAATTTTGTACCCTAGGCATCGTGCTCACCTCACCCTCATCCCATCCTCTGGGAATAATAATACCTACTTCACATAGTTATTGTATGAATCATGGAATTGAGGAAGCAGGGAAAGGGTATTTACATTTGCCTGCATGAGAATGGCATTTGAGAAGGCTTGTCTAGTGAGGGTCTACAGACTGGGCCTTAAAAGATAAGAAGAAATCTACTAGTCAGGCATTTAGTTCTTCCCTGTGGGCATATCAAACAGTGAGTAATGGGTTGTCCTTGGAAATGACGTGTGGCTTAGAAGAAAGGGATGACAAGAACTAACAACTGTTATTTGTTCACTACCTACTATGTATGAATCATGACTGGGCATTTTGCAAATATTGTCTTTAATCCTCACAGTAGCCTTAGAAGGTCAGTATCACTTCTCCCTATTATACAGCATAACCTCAAAGAGCTCAGCATAACCTCAAAGAGCTCAGCCCAAGCAGGCAAAAAAAGTTACATAGTGTATTAGTTTTCTGTTCCTGCTTTAACAAATTGCCCCACATTAGCTTACAACGTCACAAATTATCTTAGAGTTCTAGAGGTCAGTAGTCTGACACAGATCTTGCCCAGCTAAAATCAAGGTGTCAGTAGGGTAGTGTTCCCTGCAGGAGGCTCCAGGGGTGAATCCATTCCCTTGTCTTTCAGCTTTTAGAAGCTGTCCATACTGTTGGCCTGTGGCCTCCTTCCTCTATCTTCAAAATTAGCTGGTCAAGTCCTTCTCACATGTTATCACTCTGGCCTCCTTCTGTAGTCATGCTTCCTTCTGACTCTCTCTCTTCTACTTTTTAAGAATCCTTGTGATTATATTAGGCCCACCCACATAACCCAGGATAGTCTCCTTATTTTAAGGTCAATTATCAACCTTAATTCCATCTGTAACCCTGTTCCCCTTTGCCATGTAACCTGGCATATTCAAAGGTTCTTGGGATGATAACATGGACATCTCTCGTGGGCAGGGGTGGTAAGGGTTAATTATTCTGCCAACCTCACAGGGTTTGTTAGTGGCAGAGCTGTTGGATTAGGGTCAATTTGGATTTCATCCTGAGTTGATAGAGAGGCATTAATGGCTTTTCAATATTGGAGTGGCCTAAATAGATCTGTACTTTACATAAATAACCCTTGACTCAGAATATGGCAAGGAAATGGAGGAGAAGAAAAAATATTGGCATTAGAGAATTTAGTAAGAATTAATGATATGGCAGTTACAGAAATGGAGAAAAGAGAGTAGATGAAGGATATTTCAGAGGCAGAGTCCCCAGGGCCATGACCAGTTCAATATGGAGAGGGAAGGGAAGAAAGGATCCAAAGATGAATCCTAGATTTCCTAGCTTAGACAATTGCAAGGATTAAGGTTTTTCTTTACATTTCTACTTACAATTGCTTTGCAATACATTCATTTGTTTCAACCATCCGTTTACTCACCAAACATTTGTTCAGTGCCTATTATATGCCTATTATTGTAGCACTTGAGTTATGTCAATGAACCCAAAACATAAAAATTCCTGCCCTCTAGGACCTTACCTCCCAGTTAAGGGACAAATACATAAATGATAATCATAATTAATAAGCATAGAGTATATTAAAAGGTGGTGAGAGCTATTGGAAAAAAGAGAAAAAGCAGGGTTTAGTGGTAGCAGGAATGCTGAGGGTAGGGAGGTGGGGTGCAACTCCTACAGGATAGTCATAGTGAATCTCAATTAGAAGGTGACATCTGTGCAAAAACCTAGAGGAGGTAAAAGAATCATCCTTGGAGACATCTGGGGACATGCACTCCTGGCAGAGGAAACAGCCAGTAGAGAGGCCTGACCGTGGGGGCACGCTGGTATGTCTGAGGAAAAGCAAGGAGGCAGTGCGACCCAAGCAGAATGAGCAACCGGACAAGTAAGAGGAAATGATTCTTCTCCTATCCAACAGGGAGAAACTGGGCTCTCACAAGAAGGGGAGAGTGAGGAGGAAAAGAGGAGCAGCATAAGCCTTGTGCCTGGTCACAGGTGGGAAACGCTCCATCCACACCTGGCCACTCACTCTTTTTGGAACCTTAGTCACCTATGACTCTTCTTAACATGCGATGTCACCGAGGAGAAGCTAGAGTCTGTTGCACTCTAGCTATCTGAATGATCTCATCGGATCCACTAAACAACCCCGTGAGGTAAATAGGGTGACTAGCCCCATTTCGCAGCTGGGGAAAATGCTCAAGATGACACAGCTAGAAAGTGGCAGACCGGCATACAACGTGAGACAGTCCAGCTCCAGAGTCGGCTCATTGCCCCTCCGCCCCACACCCTGGACTGCACGAGAAACTGAAGAGCACCAGAAAGAAGTCTTTTCTCTGGAAAACCATCACCTCACTAATCCCTAAAATCCCGTCATTAACACTTCATTCCTGTCGCAAGCACTGTCGGAGACTTAAATGGCTGATATGAAAAGCTCCTTACACCTTTTGGTGAGTGAGTCCATCCATCTAGTCCATAAGAGTTATTGATCACCTACTAGGGGTTCGGCTCTGGGCCAGGACTTTTCTCCATGGTAGGAAGGACTTGGCAGCAGGAAAGCATTTGCCAAAGAAGAAAAGTGGGGCTGTAAGGACAAATTTCATTTATTTGAAGTTTTGCCTCGGGAGATGGCCACATTTATCACTTAGTAACCATTAAGTCACCACACAGTGTGATGACGCTCATCCTTTCTGCTGGGTAACTCTCCCTCCACAGCTAATTGCCTTACATCTATAGTCTAGTTCTTGTCAGTTTTGTCACACTGTTATTACATACAGTAATGGTGTGTAAGATATTAGCCTGTCATTATATATAAATGTGTCTAAGGAAAACTCATTTCCAAGAATCATTTTTGAAAATGAATCCAGACGAGAGGTAAAAGCTTATTTTCTATCTCCAAGGACAACATAAAGTAACTCTGAAGCTTGTATGAGATCAGTTAAGGTGGACTCCGAGCCCCTAGGAA
Source organism: Ursus arctos (assembly GCF_023065955.2). Classification (NCBI taxonomy): domain Eukaryota; kingdom Metazoa; phylum Chordata; class Mammalia; order Carnivora; family Ursidae; genus Ursus; species Ursus arctos. Next base: position 36,596,531 of record NW_026622941.1, read on the forward strand.
TACAAAGCCGCAAACACATTTTTGGGTGTTATGGAAAGCCCAGGAAAGAGTTAAGCTGGAAAGGAGAAGCAGCTTTCTTCTCTCACTGTGCCTTGCGCCTTGAGGGGATGAACAACCCAGCCCTTTCCCCACTTACCATTCCTCTATTTATTTTATTATGGTTAATAACACGTGACCAGAAAATCATTTTTATCATTTTCCCTCTGGTGCCATTAAGTTTAATTTCCTTGTTTTAATAATACAGCACCAGTGACTTGCCTGATATAAGAACTTTTCTCTTCCAGTTATCTATTAGAGTAACACTTTAATTTATTACAAAATGTACATTTCATATAACTTTCAAAACCCCCGGCGTTGTGATATCCCTAAGGGTTGGTCGCTGTGTTCCTGGTGTCTTCCCAGTGTATTTGTTTCTGGCAGCTTTCACCACTGAGATGTAAACGCTACGAAAGGCAAGATGTTGCGTGTCTTGTGTCCCTGGAACGCTGCCTGCATGCGGCAGGTGCTCAGGAATGCATGATGCATGATGGACAAAATGCATACCTTCTCAAACCACATGCCTACTCACCTCTGACCAGGCACAAAATAGCCACACCCTTTTTCCACATGAAAAGCTGGTCTATGAAATGGCATGGAAATGCATTCTAATCCTGCCCAGAAAATGGATTAATCTTAGGATATCTATAAACTTTAAATACAATAAGCATGTGTCAAATACCTACTGTCTGTAAGGGGGAGACACTATTCTGGGTACTGAGGGCAAAATAAAGGTACCCTACCCACTGTGTGTCCCCTGCAGGACCTTGTCGTCTGGTAGGAACCTAGTGATGACCTGCAGAGAGAACCCAGGGTGACCTCAAGTCCTTTCCCCTTCAGAGCTTTCTGGAATCCTCACTGGTGCCATTCATCTGGCATGTCCAGATAAAAATTCAACTAGATTGCCTGAGTACAGGTCCTGACTCAAACCAAGTACTAGTTATGTGACTTTGGGTGACTCATTTACCTTTTCTACACCTTCATTTCCTCATTTGTAAACTAGGAATAAAAATTGGATGAATCTCACGGAGCTGTTGTGACGATTGAATGAGTTCATGTATGTAAAATGCTTAGAACTATACCAGACACAGGCTAAGCATTCAATTAATATTAGCTATTATTTGGTTTATTATTGCCACTTTGTTATAAATTATATTTTGTATGGCTATCTTGAGCTACTAGTTTTTATTATTATATATTTAAATAGAAATATTTTTATTGCTCTTTAGAATGATACATGATTATAAAAGATTTACATTATGTAGAGAAAGAAAATGTTTCTCTATAATCTAACCCACAAAGATAACCATAATTTACAATTTGGCAAAACGTCTTCTACATAACAATTCGTGTATTTAAGAATGTGTAGATATATTTTCAACGTAACTTTATTATAATATACACACTGTTCCACTAAGAGCCTACTCATAAAACTCAATGTATTGAGATAATCTGTGTAAATATACTAAGATCTATTCCAAGATTTATATAACCATTATTGCATTAACAGACATTAGACCGTTTATTGGCGAACACTAGAGTGTTCACAAAGATTTGGGCTATACTGTTCAAGCTAAAGCTCCTGTTTTTTTTGTTTTGTTTTGTTTTGTTTTGTTTTTTTAAAGATTTTATTTATTTATTCAACAGAGATAGAGACAGCCAGCGAGAGAGGGAACACAAGCAGGGGGAGTGGGAGAGGAAGAAGGCAGGCTCCCAGCAGAGGAGCCTGATGTGGGGCTCGATCCCACAACGCCGGGATCACGCCCTGAGCCGAAGGCAGACGCTCAACCGCTGTGCCACCCAGGCGCCCCTAAAGCTCCTGTGTTTTGAAGGAAAAGTCACTGAGTTCCCAAAGAGCTCTGCAGATAGGAATTTCTGGGTCTATTGACTGATGGATTGATTGACCATTTTAGGAGAACTGAAGAAGCAGCAGAAGCAAGCTTTAACTGCAGAAAGTTCTATTTCTAAACTTTTTTTTAAAAAAGATTATTTATTTGTCTAGGGTGGCAGAGTACAAGGAAGGGGAGCGCCAGGCAGAGGGAGAAGGAGGCTTCCTGCTGAGCAAGGAGCCTGATACGGGACTCGATTCCAGGACCCTGGGATCATGACCTGAGCCGAAGGCAGATATTTGACCGACTGAGCCACCCAGGCGTCCCTCTAAACTTTTTTATAGAAAGTTCTAAAAAATGTTTTGACTAGCATGACATAACTATTTTTCAGGATTGTTGTGAAGACAAACTAAGGTAATGCAGACAAAGGGCCTGAACCTATATAAATGCCCAATAGTTGCTGCCTATTGTTGTTATGTAGGACGGCCATTAACAGGGGAAGAATCTAGACGCCCCCTGTCTTTGATGACTTAGCCACTGACCTAAGTCATGTCTCTGGTTCTAGAATTCTATTTTTTAATGACTAGGTATTGTACTAAAAGATAAACTAGAGCATAGAAATAAAAACAGAATAACTACTCACCCTGATCCTTCCAGCCACTAAAAATTATCTACATGATGTTTTTTAATTAATGAGAAAGGTTAAAAATAGTGTCTATCAAATTTGCTTCCTCTGTCTAATGACCTGTAGAAGGAGTGGCACTTTCAATTAGCATTTCATTACCTCATTCAGCTTGCCCGCGATAGAGAAAGATTAGTTAGGAAAATAGTCATGGGAGAGGAAGGAGCAGGAGAGAGGATGATTATTGAACACGGTTCAAGTTCTGCTTTTTATATCAGAGTCTTTTTACTCAGGGTTCCTCAGCCTTGGCATTATGGACATTTAGGGCCAGGTAATTCTTTGTTGTGGGGGCTGTTCTGGTATTATACTTAGCAGCATTACTGGCCTCTGCCCACCTGATGGCGCTAGCATCTCCCCCGCCCCACCCCCCACCCCAACCAGGTCTGACACTCCAGAATGTCTCTAGACATTGCTAATGCTACCTGGGCACAAAAGAGAACCATTGATAAACAGATATGTGCATATTATTTATATAGCATGTTACACTTTGCAAATGCACTTAATATTTACAATTGTTCTGTGAGTATGCTGGGAAGATATTCTCCACTGTATACATGGGGAAAACATGATCCTATATACCAAATGTTGTGAAATCAAAGTTTAAATTTTTGAACCACTGAGATGACATCATGAGTCAGACCAGAAGAAAAGAGTCAATGTTTTTTTGTTGTTTGTTTTTTGTTTTAGCATATTTTAGTAAAAAGTCAAAGCTTTTCCCCCTTACTCGAAGACCATAGAGGGATGTTTAGGCAACCAGCCTCAAAGAGGACCCCTAAACAAAAGACAAGGGTAAGATGCCACATAATTCAGAGTTAATTTGGGGTTCAATTCATTAGCTGTAGAGATAATGGTTGGAAGAAAAATTTGCCTGCTCTTGCAGAGGTGGAAAATGGGATGGCATGTGAATAAATGATTCTAATCGCTGCAATGATATATCATTAAGAGGTATGAGCATTCCATCTATAAAGAAAGTCTGCCCATTAATTAAAATTGTTATGAACAGACTAGAGAGGATTAAAATAGATAAAAGCCGTAGCAACAACAGGCCTAAAAACCGATGTCTTGGAAAATAAAGAAACTGAAGACAGGGACTCATAATCTACAGACTTCAAAAGAGGAGAGGTTTCTAGATGCCAGGAAAAGCTGGAATCCCAAGGAGATGGGTAGTAAGAAGAAAAACTCTAGGAAATTCACCAAGGTCATCGACTCTGAGGCTGACCCTTAAAAGGCACAAGCAGACATTTATTAATTCACACATGACATGTCATGGGTTGTGTGGATATCAACGCAGTGGCTCATTTCTGCTTATATCTGCTGAGGCTTTTTTACTACATCAGAACTCAGGTTGTAGACAGTGAAAATGTCATCACATTAAAAACAATCTGCTTCACATGTGTGAGATAATAGGATTTGGGGTTAATGAGCTCATGTCTGGGATATTGATCCAAATGTGAATAACTTGTAATTGGCCATCACTCAATACCAGCTTATAACTAGTCTGGGCTATATGAATGGGAGGCTTTATTCACCGAAAGAACTACAGAACCACAAAAACCAAAACTTGCTCACAGAACTGGCCAATTGCCAAACAGCATCTCCCCTCCTCTCCTTCCTCTCACTCCCCTACTTCCAGTTAAATATGAAATTACGAAGAGAATATAAGATAACACATAGGCCCATCATAACTTACTGGCCTGGCAGGCCCCACATGTAGAATGAAGAAGCCATGATTTAAGACATAATAAGAGCCCTTCTTTTTTACCAGGAAGCCTCACTTTTATTATTTTGCCACCATAAACCCAGGTTTTGAAATATTTGATCTCCAAATAGTAAGGTTGTTTAAAACAAGGATGTTTTTAAATAATGCCACGCCCAGGTCCAGTTTCCTACAATTCTAATTATAGTACCGCTCTCTTGGGTCAAGATACTCCCTATAATTATTATCCATGAACCAAAATATTATCCATGAATAGTAACAACAATTTATCAGGTTAACCATCAAGCTATGGATACGAGCACTGGTGAGGTAACCAAGGAAAGAATTCAAAGAACAGGAAGTGTCCGCCTCTACTCAGTGGAGGCTGGAAATGTTGAGACACCCTCATGGGGCCCCTGAGAAGCCAGGGGCCACGGGCTGAAAGCGAAGCGTAAAGGACAGAGCATGGGTCTTGGAGTTGGGTTTGAAAACTATGCTTACCATGTATACAATGTGTAATAATAGGGCAAGTTCCTAAAGATCTCTGAGCCTCAGTCTTCATATCTCTGGGTAGACTAATACCTGCCTTAAAAACTATTGTGTGAATTGAAAAGACAGTGGTTGTTAAGGAACTTGTTACTTAGTATGTACCCAGTGAAAATTAGTTTCTTTATTTACTCCCAGGGGGCTCATCAAACCTATACTGGATCATGGAGTAATCACTATTGATCTTGAACTGGCAAACGGTCAAGCATCTTAAAATGATTCAAAGATAAATGGGCAGACCATCTGTGAATATACAGCTACTTGAACGTGCATGGCTACATTCATCCACACATTATATAAAGCACTTAACATGCTACATAAATCCCCATTTCTGCTGCTGTAGGATTAGAACTCTGAACTTCTAGCTCCAAAAATCACTCTGTGATTATGAGAATGAGACTAAACCAAGAGCCTGAAGTGGGGCTCAGAGCCTTCTGCACAAAGACGAACACTAGGGGGAGACTCTCTCCTTTCTCAGCTGAGAAAGATTTGTAAATCCCCTTGCTCAGTCACCACCCCAAAACTCTATGAACATTTCATGATTAGTATCAAGTAATTGATGAATAGATTTGGGCAGGCAGCAAAGAACACTTATGGGATGGGGAAATGAAACCCAACAAGGTGACACGAAATTATTTTCCTAAAGTCGTTCAGGAAGTCTAAAAAAAGTCAAGATGCAGAAACCATAGCTTTTAACCCTCTACTACTATCAATTACCCAGGAATATGTTTTTGTAATCACAGTATTTGATTTTTCTTGGCATAAAAGTGATCTTTAATGGCTAACGGGATTAGTGATTACATAGTAACATTAATGATAACAATAAAAAATACCTAACGTGTACATAGCTTCATGTGTACTTTTGTATTTTAATTCTTCCAACAGTCCAGTGAGTAGATACTTCAATCCACTTTTCTGTTAGAAAAATTGAGATAAAGAGAGGTTAAATGAGTTAAAAAGCAGCATGGAAGAGTGGTTAAGAGCACAGACTACAGAATCAGACTGACTGGGTTCAAGTCCCACCCTTACCACTCACTGGCCATGTGACCTCACAAGCTAATTAACCTCACTTTCTTTGCTGTACTACTAAGGGTAACTGTAGTCCCTCCCTACTTGGTTTATTGGGAGAATTAAATGAGCTAATACAGTAAAACACTTAGAATAGTGCTTGGCACATTGAAAGCACTAAATAAGTGTTAGCTATTATGTGACCCAAAGTCAGAGATCTATTTATTAATTTATACATTACTTAATTGTCACTGTGTCAGGTACTGTCTTAGGCATTGGGAGAAAGTAATGAAAAAGATCTTATAGTTTGGGGCTCCTGGGTGCCTCAGTCCATTAAGCATCTGCCTTTGGCTCAGGTCACGAACTCAGGGTCCTGGGATCGAGCCTCAAGTAAGGCTCCCTGCTAGTGGGGTGTCTGCCTCTCCCTCTCCCTCTACTCCTCCCCCTAGCTTGTACTTTCTCTCTAATAAATAAATTTTAAAATCTTTTAAAAAAAAGATCTTATAGTTTACTGGGAAAGATAGACATTATGTGATTCTCATGAACATGTGGTGAGTACTATGGCGAGGAAGCAGGTGTCATACAGCATGCCAGAAAGAGAGGTTAGGGCCAGGTAGGTGATGGATAGCATAAGAGCCTGAACTGGACCCCAGCTGCACTGGAAACATTAGCAGGAGCAAAGAGGGATTCTCATCAACAGCTCTAAAAGCTGTTTTCACAGCTTATGGATGAAGAGGACTAAGGATTTTCAGATCTAGCCCTAAATCTGAAACTTTCTGGACAAATCATTTGACCCCTGGGTTTCCATTTCTATACACATAAAATGTCAATCCCTTATAGTTGCTCTGGGGAAGGAGTTAAAATTACTGTGTGGGTTTCCATGATTTGTGCAGAATGTACGTGGGTGTGAAAACCTGGCAGTGAGATCAACAGGTAACTGTCAGATCAACCGCACACCTTTTCTTAGAAGAGGTCATGTCAAAGGGGTGCACATAGAGGAAGGCCAGGGGCTTTCTCCATGGCATCCCAGAGCCAGAAAGTATCTTTGGGTTCCTGCCTGGTGGCTTCCAAACTTTTTACTACTAAGGATACCTTTTACTAGTTACCTATCATGAGCTCCCTGCCTTTAAATACTTGAATTATTACCATGATGACCATATAAGTAAAAATTGATACACTCTTCCTTCAGATTCATTAGAGAGCATTTCACACATGTGAGATGGGAGTATCACCATTCTGAGCTGATATGATCCAACCAAAATAAGATACAACTTTCTTATTAAACACTCACAGAAAAGAAATAGGAAAAAAAAAAACAATAAAGAGTAAAGCAGTGGAATAACTATCAAGATTTTGACATACGTCTTTTCCATCTTTATTCTAGGCACTGCTCTTCTTAAAATAGTCAAAATCATAAAATGGACATTTCTTTAGGTGGGGGTGTTGAGTATCATTTATCCTTCCCGAACGCTGCCCCCTTACCACAACCTGAGACCCTATACCACCCTGTAATACCTGTATCGTAGCACTTCCCATATGCTAAGTTCATCTGTTCTTACATGCGATTCTCTACCGGGACTGAATGTTTGGGTCTACCCCAAATTCTTAGGTTGAAATCTAATCCCCAGTGTGATGGTATTTGGAGGTGGGGCCTTTGGGAGGTGATTAAGTCATGAAGGTAGAGCCCTCATAAATGGGATTAGCGCCCTTCTGATGGAGACCTCAGAGAGATCCCTTGCCATTTCCACCATGTGAAGTTAAAGAAAAGACAGCAGTCTATGCATAGGAAGTGGGTCTATACCACATACTCGACCTGCCAGCACCATGATCTTGGACCTCACAGCCTCCACAGCTGTGAGAAATAAAGGTACGTTGCTTAGAAGCCACTCCATGGATGGTATTTTTGTTATAAGAGCATGAATGCACTCAGAGTACCCTCTATGCTATAAACCTGTGTCTTAGTCCTCTCACACCCCCACACTCTGCAACTTACCTGGCACATAGTACACATTCAATCCTTTTTTTTCCTCTGTACTGAATTAAACTGCTTAAATTAAACTGAAATACTGAAACTCTGTTGCTGCCTTTGCGCCTCACAGAAGCCTTGGCTTAGTTCTCTTATTTCACAGATGAAAACACTGAAAACCAGAGTGGCTAAGGGACAGAGGTTTCCATATATAAGATTGAGTGATTGCCAAAAGGCAACAGATGATGATAGAAGCTGGCATGTTCTGGAATTCCATCACTTTAAGATAACCACTATTCATGTTTTAGAGGCCATCTTTCATGCAACTTGTACAAATGGGATAACACCGTAATATTCTTTTTCATCATGAATAGTTTCTAAAAATGCAGTTTAAGACTTCCTCCTACTCTCTGTCCCCCCCCCCCTCACCAGACATCCCTCTGCTCCATCCCAACTCCCCTGTAACCAGTATTAATGACCTGGTATGTATTATTTCATAACATTCCCATGCTGCTAGAATCATAGACAAACATAAATACATATATAAAGTAGGGTTGTTACTGTTTTTCAAAAATGGGATCACACTATCTATGTGCTTTTTGCACTTAAAAATACATTGCAGAAATATATTCAAGTCAACTGTTTTGGACTTGCTTCCTGCAAAATGGGGTCCGGTGCTATGCTGTCTGTACAGGATTGCACACCAGCGGATAAGGCATTCTGTAAGCTCCTGAGTGAGTTTTGGCTGCAGCTTTGCAGATAGGAAAGGCAAACCCATACAGAGAAACAGGTATCTATCCCTGTGAGGACAAATCCTGGCCCTTCCAGAATGGAAGGGACCCAACGTAGTCGAGTTGCCACCGAAACACCGGTGGTTTCCTTGAGGAATAGTGCCCATTCTTTTCCTTCCAGGCCCCTGACCAGCTGGGCCACTGGCCACAGCCCAGGTTTCTAAGAGCCTCCCTAAGTAGTAAACTTGCCCCATGCCCTGGGGTCTTAGCCAGTGTTAAATCTCACATCCTTGAGATAGTTCCCTAAAGTCTGTGAATTCTTGCTCATCCAGTGTTACGTTCTGCCTCCTGGGTTAAGCCCCCATCAAAATTTATTCCCGGCAGACTGCTGTTGCTCCCACCAGCATGTGCTGGTTAGTCTTTGTAGTTCCTTTGAGGTGGGATCTCTTTCCTCTCTTATGAAGCCTAGCACATGCCCAGCTGGATTCTTCTGGGAGTTAACCCTAGTTATGGCACTGACATTCGAGAGAGGCAGCAGGGGCAACTCCTCAGAGGGACACCTGCTGTTTCGGGGAGGCGAGCCTCTGCAGTGCCTTCCTACATGAGAGAAGTGCTCTCTCTTCCCACAGAAGGGGCGGGCTAAAAGCCTGTGGGTTCAGAGGAGTTTACAGAGCCACAGTGCTTGTGGGCATCCACGTTGATGTCCACATCTCATATATCCGGGTCCCAAGCCTTCCCAGCCAGGGCCCTGACCTTAGCGCTACAGACCTGGCTTGAGAATTTAAAGGTATCTGAAGCTTTGGACTAAGTCCCACACTTGCTCCTCAACTACATCCAAGCTTCCACTGAGGAGGTAGGGCCCCTTTGTAAACTCCCACAGAGAGTCCTGCCAGCTCTCACATTTAGCTTTTAGTGGTGTATTAACAGCTCTCAGCTTCTCATTATCTCTCTGCAGGGCATTGATACAACCTCTAAACACCAACCAAAACCATGGCCCTTACATGCATTTGTTCCTCTCTCCCCCCGGCCCCATTGCATTTCAGATATCTAAATCATCAAGGATAGTCCCTTCCACCCAGGTCACCACCAGTGAGATTTTTAGCAGTTGGGTTGCTACCATATGCCACAGTGCCTTGCATATTATATGATGTTAGGCAGAAAAGAATACTGCTCCCCACCCTGACCAAAAAAAAAAAAAAATTCATCATAATCTGTAAATATGTTTACATGATAAAAGGAACTTTGTAGATGTGATTAAGCTAAGGATCTTGGGATGGTGAGATTATCTTGAAGTGCGTATTGGTGGGTCCAGTGTAATGACCAAAGTCCTTATAAATGAAAGGGGGAGGGGCACCTGGGTGGCTCAGTCAGTTGAGCGACAGAATCTTGGTTTTGGCTCAGGACATGATCTCAGGGTCCTGGGATCGAGCCCCCATCAAGCTTCCTGCTCAGTGGGGATTCTGCTTGTCTCCCTCTCTCTGCCCCTCCCCCCACTCACATTCTCACTCTCTAAAATAAATAAATTTTTTTTTTTTTAAAGAGGGAGATAGAAGTGTCAGAGTAAAAGAGGGATTGGAAGATGTTATGCTACCAGCTTCGAAAATGGAGGAAGGGACTACAAGCCAGAGAATACTGGCAGCCCTTGGAGGATGGCAAAGGCGAGGAAACAGACTGTCCTCCAGAGGCTTCAGAAGGAACACAGCCCTGCCCCCACCTTGATTTTAGCCCAGTGAAACCCATTTTGGACTTCTAGCTGCCGTAACTTTGAGCAAATAAGTCTGTGTCGTTTTAAGCAACTAAGCTTGTGGTAACTTCTCACAGCAGCAATAGAAAACAGTTACACACAGGGTTAGGTCTTCCTTGCCAGCAGCCGAAGACCCAGTCCAACCACATATTACTGCTTCCTCACCCCACTCCTAGTACCAACGATGTGTCTAAGTCCTCTGAGAAGCAGCTGCCAAGACAGAATTAGCCTTGCAAATAATTTGCCAGAGGAAATGCTCATGATTGTGACACAGGTTACAGATTATAATGCAGGTCTGGCACCGGTGCAAGGAAGCAGGGAAGGGAGGACTGGATAGAAAAAGCCTCAGGCTGCAGTGTAGCTCAGAGAAGTCTCATCCAGGTCATTGGAGGGCCCCACCATAAAAGCTGTCCAACCCAGGAAAAACGTGGCCTCAGCATGAGCACTGTGGTAGATCTGAAGGTTCAGCAGCTGGTGTAACGTTCTCACAGCAAGTTATCTTGAAGGGAGATCTAAAGAGCTCATCTGCATAGACACACACTCCCCTACCTCCACCCAGTCCAGGCAGTGCTAATTAACCATAGGCCCCTTACTGGGGTAGAGCCTTACCCACTGGGCTTCCCACATGGCCAAGAAAATCTCAGAGATCTGTTCTCTGCAGTGGGCAGGTCCAAGAGCCGGATAGAGAGGGGCAGAGCTACACATGCCCCAGTCCTGATCCTCAGATCCCCAGTCAGATGATTCCTTGCTCCTCAACTGTTGAAGACAGTTTGGAAGATGGACAGAAGCCAGGATTGCTCCCCAAATGGAATTCTCTCCACAGGGAGAAAACGGTACAAGAGGGAAATAATGTACCCTCCTGTCAGCCTGTTGGAACAAACGACTTCCAATTTTATGGCCAGACTGCTTTCAAATACAGTTAAAATATTTTACATATCCACCAGTAATAGTGAGAAGATCGTCTTCTACTTTCATAAAGGACAGGCATTATCTCTGTTTTTGAATTCTGCCATTCTGATGGGTGCCAGATATTTCGTTTTTATTACATCTGCATTTGCCTGGCTGCTGGGAAGACCGGACGTCTTTTCATACATCATGTCTTATGGTTGTGCTTCATCCATTTTTCCGTTGGGTCATTTGGGTTTCTTTCGTTAACGTGTTTGTGGAGGTTGTGTGTATAGGATAGCTATGAACCCCTTATCTGCTGTATGCATTGCAAATATTTTTCAGCCTGTGTTTTTTGGTCATGTCTTTTATTGAAGTGTAGCTTACATACAATATTATATTAGTTTCAGGTATACACCATAGTTATTCAACATTCATATACATTACAAAGTGATTTGGGGCCTGTTTTTATGGTATCTTTTATCAGATAAAACATTTTAGGCTTTATAAAGTCAAATATACTTTTCTTTCATAGTTTCTGGGTCATTTCTCTGTTTTTGTTTGATCTCCTTGTTCCCACATTTTAAATAGTCTCCTAAATTTTCTTTTAAGATTTTTACTATTTTATTTTTACATTTACTGTTTTATCCATCTGAAATTTGTTTTTATATTATTGTTTCTTTTCTTGTCACAAAATAATACATGTTTCTTGTAGACATTTTAGGAAACTTCAGATAAAAAACAAGAAAAAAATTCTTACTCTTAAACCCCCACCTGCCAATATGTAGCCCTGTGAATGTTTCTATGTCCTTTCAGTCTTTCTTTCTATGCATTGCACACAATCCAAAAATTATTTTTTTTAAATTATATGGAAAATTCTGTTATGTAACCTGCTTTGGTAATTTAATAATACAATTAAAACAATTTTTCACATCATGAAATAATTCTCTAGGACATATTTTTAAAAGCACAGGAATAGTCCAATAACCCAATAATCCAATGTATAAATGTACTATCAATTGTTTAATCAAATCCCTGTTTTGGGACATTTATATTGTCCTCAGTTTCTTGCTATGAAGATGTTATGTCATGATGCTCTCTCTCATTTATTCAATTACATTTTGTGCTTTGTCAAAGAGCTCACTCATTTTCGAGTCTGTTTGTTCAATCTTAATAGCATCTTAAAATTACTTGCTTAAAAATCAGATAAGGAGAGGAAAAGAAGAACCATTGGCTTTTCCTGGGTTGCTATGTTCAGATACACCTGAACTGAATAGAGGACTTGAAGCTACCTTTAAAAAAGAACTGCAATTGATGGGTTTAGAAATTATGTTTCTAAAGAGCATCAGCTAGAAAGGGTTCAGAATTGAAGAGTTCAGAAGTTAAAAAAATAAGCAGTAAAGGGAGCATGGGCAAAACCACCAGATGGAAGGATCAGAAAATCCTAAAGCACCAGCAGCCAGGTGAAGGATCAATAAGGTAACAATGCCTGTTCTATTAATACCACCACCACCTACACACCAAGAAGCCTTGCCTTCAAGCTCTTTTGGAAAGAGACGGGCATAAATCAATAATCATTCCATTTCAGGATTTTACTAGAATCTCAAGACAAAGAAATGAATAGTAGGAAGTCTAAGGATGAGTAGGAAAAAAAAAAAGCATAGAATATATTTTAGTTAAAATATAATTTTTAAATAAATCTGAATATTTGAAAAAATCTAAGTACGTACATTTATCTATCAAACATATTTCTATTTATGAAATATGATTTATGATTTGGGGATTTCTCTGCCATTGCCGTCTTCCATACTCTATCCCACACAAGAAAATGTAAAGAAATGTATTATTGAACTGTATACGATAAGCCACAGAATGCGAAGTTAGAAGAGAATTTACAACTCAGCCAGTTGGACTTCAGTATGTACTATCGGGAAAACTGAGGCCGGAAAAAGAGAAGTAACTTAATCAGACAGTGACCAGCTGAGCCAGGAAATGCAGGTCTCCTGCCTCTTAGTGCCTGCCACAAAAACATCACAAATCAAGAACACGGTCATACTTGTTCATGTGCCTTGTGGTCATGACTTACACATCAAGTCAGGGAGGCAGCAAGATGAAATCTACGTATAGATGTGTAACCACAATCATTTGAGTACTGCTCAATAGCGGTCAGTCTTCTGGCTGTCGTATGCCTTCAGTGCTCACATGGGAAGCTCTCTGAAAAGTGGATACCAGGCGAAGTCAGGAGAGGAGCTCACCCCACAACACTGGTTTCTTGGGATAGCACTACAGCCTTTCATTTTCCTGGTGCTAACACGGAATAGGAGTGGCCTGATTGGCTCTTTCTTCAAGAGTAGAAGGGTAGAAGACCCTTCAACACTATTCTTCTGAGGAAATTTTGTAGTTAACAGCCAAGTGGAAAATGTTCAACACAATCAGATCTAACACCTTCTGAGTAGCAAATTAAAAATACATGACATTAAAAAGGACATTTTTGGCTTTATTTTTTTAAGTTTAAGGTTAAAAAAAAGTTAGAAAGCAGAAAAGTAGGTTTAGCCTAGAGCAAAAATTCTTGACTTTTCTCCAACACAACACATGTCCCATCTGTAACAGTCACAACAGGCTATGAGTTTCTGCACAGAATAAGGTTTGCTGGATATAACTTCACCCTGTCTTCCCTACTGCTACTGATAAAACACCATAATTGGGATACTATTTGGATATTTTAGAATAAAATCTGACCCAGGAGTCTGGGTCCTCTTTACTTGAGAAGCTGAAGCTGTTTTGACTTGTGTTCAAAATATGCATTTATTGTTACTAGTAATGATAATAAAAATGGCCAAAATTATTAGTTAGGAATTAACTGCATGAGGCTATACTTATTTTCATAACAATAATCATAATAATGGTAGTTACCTGGAGGAAACTTTTTTCAAATGCTTACAACAGAGCCTGGCATACAGAACACTCAATAAAGTTTAGGTGCTAATATGGTGGTGGTGGTGGTGGTGGTTGTTGTTGTTGTTGTTGAAGACAACTATCAACTACAATTGCATGTAAATATTTCAAAATTGGGATAATCTACACCCATAAAAGCAGAACTTCATGAGCAGGTGCCTCTGGTATCCTTGTCACATGTTCTCTGCCCATCTCTAATGTCAGCTATGGTTACAATGGACAGTTAAGTGCAAGCTCTCCCACCTCACATTACTAGTATCTCAGCTCAAATGGGATATTGCATTCAGCATTCTGCACCACACCTTGGAGTTTACTCACTCAGGCATGAGAAGAAAGCCTAGAAGTACAAGGGAGAAAAAGCTTGTGAAGAAACCCTCAATTGATGGGGGTGGGAGGGGGCGGGCAGGAACCACTGTCTTTCAGGACAATTCCAGGAAGTGTTCTGCAAGCTACTTGGGTGATCAAAGCAGAACTGCCCTTCCCACAGTGCTCCCAGCAGATTACTCCTCCCCTGTCCTACTTCCCTGACTCCCTCACTCCTTCTTCCTGGGACCACCTCCTAAATTAACCACCTGCACCCAAATCCTTGTCTCAGGCTCTGCTTTTTAAGAGAACCCAAATTAAAGCATTTCATACCCTAAGTCTAGGTGATTTCCAGAAATATAAACTAGAAATAGTTTACTCCCCAACACAAGGCAACATCAGATTTTTGTTTTGGAATGACAATATTTTAAATGGAAGAGAGAGCCTTATTAGACAGGACCTTTTGTAAAATAAAGTTCATAATGTTTTATTGTGTGAAACCATAAAAAAGTTGCAGAAAATAATTGTGTAAAGAATTACAGGAGACAAAAAGAAGAGAAAAACCAATGTTTTAAGTAACTGATCAATATTCCCATGCTCTGCATGGATGAGCCAGGTATCATTGGCCGTTGTTCAGTTCTTTCTGATGCAAGGCCTTAAGAACTTTTATGTGTAACTACTTGGATGTCTGATTAATTCAAGCCTGAGCTCTTTGGCTGAAATGAGGTCCTGGCAAAATTCCAGAGGCTAATGGATAATTGGTAACGACCATATCATGGGCATTTGGCTGCATGTCCAGTGATGCGGGGGTAATAGCCAGCATTTGCTGGAATACTTAAGGTCCTTAATGATTGTTATGAGTGACACAACCAAGTTAGAATGTCATATAATCCTAAAGAGATCAAGTGACCAAGAGAAAACACTCCAGTCTTTTCATGTAAAATTGCCTTCAGAGTATTGACCATATAAAATTCAACAGGTAAATTTAGAGCACTTACTATGACACAGCAATTAACAGTTATAGAACGGTTCCACATCTACTGTCTCACTGGAGCCCAGCATAATCTGTAAGACGGGTGTTATTTACTTTCTCCACGTCACAGATAATGCAACTGAGATTCAAGAAAGTGGTCACAGAAGGAGGGTGCTCCATGAATGCTGGTGAACTGAATGACCTACCTAAGGTTAGACCTCAAACAGGAATCCAGATCTTTTACTTTCCCCTTCTTTGCCCTTTCCCCTACTTTCTGCTGCCTAGTCGGATAGTACTAAGTACCACCTTGAACAGGAAATGCAAATGATTAGTCCTTTCTCTCTTCCATAAGGACTCTTATCATTGAGGATCAAGAATGGTGTTGTGCACTGTGGAAGGAGCCGAGATGCCCTTCAAAGGATGAACGGATAAAGAAAATGTGGTCCATATATACAACGGAATATTACTCAGCCATTAGAAAGGATGATTACCCAACATTTGCATCAACATGGATGGAACTGGAGGAGATTATGCTAAGTGAAATGAGTCAAGCAGACAAAGACAATTACCATACGATTTCACTTATTTGTGGAACATAAGGAATAGCGTGGAGGACATTAGGAGAAGGAAGGAGAAAATGAAGGGGGGGAAATCAGAGGGGGAGATGAACCACGAGAGACTATGGACTCCAGGAAACAATCTGAGGGTTGGGGGGGGATGGGTTAGCTTGGTGATGGGTATTAAGGAGGGCACGTATTGCACAGGGCACTGGGTGTTATAAGCAAACAATGAAGCATGGAACACTACATCAAAAACTAATGAGGTACTGTATGGTAACTAACATAATTTTTAAAAGGAGAAAAATAAACACAGTACAGGACTTAAAAAAAAAAAAAAGAACGGTATTGTATTGGATTAAGTGAATTGACCCTATGACATACGAATTTGCAAAAGAGAGAGATGAGCACCAGCTAGTGTGGTTAGGGAAGGTTCTCTGAAGGGGAATGGGAGTAGAGCTGGGCTCACAGGGATGGTCAGGATTTTCATGGAGCAAAAGTAGATACTGAAAGACTTGCCACTAGCTAGGAGGGTACTGAGATGACAGCTTTAGATTTTGAAAATCTCATAGGTCTTGGTGACCTTTGGTGACACTCTGAAACATCTGTTTGCCATATTTCCTAGGTCAGAATTTATTATTGAATAATGATTTGTTCTCTTCTCCACACATGTTCTTTCTCTTCAGAGATTCATTTTCTCTTCTGCAACTTACCTGGATAAAGTCCATACATCAGAATGGATAAACAAGTGATACAGCTACTAACCACAAGTGCACTAAACATGTATCATTTTCCCCATCTGTGAGATGGCAATGATTAAGGAATTATATGCAGAAATGAGGATTCTCTTGCTAGTGATTACTATCCATTCATTCAACAAATATATTTAATGTCTACTACATGCCAGGCATGGGGTTAAAGTAATAAAATAGACCAAGTACCCATTATCAGTTAGGAAACAACATGGCTCAAAGCAAATTCCCATCCCAGTGGCTTTACTGAAGAGGGTATCATGATTTTCACTTAACAAGAAATCATGAGGGAGGCAGCCAGGGCTGGTAGGACATGCTGAGATGCCATCAGGGACCCAGTTTCTCTCTACCTTTCTGTTCAGCCTCCTTAAAGGGCTAGGTTGTATACTCATGCTTGTAATGTCATGATCACAAAACACCTATTCCAGAAGTCTGCTGGGGACTTCTGGGGAGTCTTTATTTTCCTAACCCAGGCATTTCTCCTTCCTTCTTTCCTCTTTGTCCTTCTGCTTGTTTGGAATGCAGATATGATTTCAGACTTCCGCTCACATGTTACTGAGCAGAGCTACAGTACACGGCTACCCCTAGTTGCAAATCAGAATGTGAGAGTAAGCGTTTTTAGCTGGACGTATTTCCACCCCAAATAAAACCTGCAATCTGTAAGAAAGAAAGGACACTGTAGTTTTCTAGCAGTCTCTGCCATAGTCCCTGCGTCGTGGAACTCGTATTCTTAGCTAGCAGATTATATCCCTAGGGCTCTACAGTTGCAGCAACCGGAGCCAGGAGAACAGGAATTTGTTGGAAGGATGTAAACCAGTTCCCAGAATCAGAGGGAAATTGGAAGGTCAGGTCATAGAAGGACGAGAACTGGGGCAGCCTCTGAGTGCTCTCATTTGGTGGCAGTGGTCTGACAAACGAACCCGACCACAGAAGAAGTGGTACAAAGGAGAAGACTCCAAGTGCTGCCTTGGGTCCTAGCAATCCCACCAAGTCTACACACAATGGGAAAGGTGACTCTTCAAAAGGAAGTCAGGGAGTGCTTACTAAGAAGAAAGGCCAGGGTGCTGAGCAACACAATAGGTCCAGGAGATTGGCTGAGGGGCTGATATTTGTGAAAAGATTTAAGTTTTCCAGTTGACAAGTTCTCAAGTACTATTAAGCACTGTAAAATTCTTAATATTGTACCTTGATCTTAAAAACACATCTTTGCTCCAGTTTTTCAATACTTCGGAAAAATCCAATTTTCACTTTTCATATCTGCAGGAAAAAAAAGTTTACACTAAAAAAAATGGACAGAAGATTAGATGGTTTTGCTATTAAGACTGTCTTCTGGTTACATTTTATATATAGATTCTTCTGAATGTAGGTTAGGGAGCTATTAAAAAATTAAATAAGAGAAGAGCATTGCTTCTGCTATTTGACTTGAAGATGTTCACAGCACGGCAACATAAAATCAGATTTTTACAGTGTTGTCTGAAAAAAATACCAATACTGAATTAGAAGCCCATAGGCAGATCAGGCCATTAAGAACTATTACCCATATTATTACTGCTAAAATATTTATATATTATAATTTTGTAATAAGGTATTTCCAAAGAAAACAATGTTGGCTTCAAATGCTCATGTTATTAAAGCCATTCCAGCATAGTGTTGTTTGAAAAATCCTGTGGAAGCAAAATCCAAACAATTTATTGTAAGTTTGGATTTGTCCCTCTAAAACACCTTTTTTTTCTGACCCTTAAAAACAGTTACAGCAAATAAAGACCAATAAAATTAAACACAAGAGTGAAATTTGTTAAAAATAACAAGAAAATGAATATAGATCCAAGTGCCATTGTTAGTCACATTCTTTTTATGTAGAATTATTTCAACTTCAAATCAGTTTTAAGATTTTCATTTGGTTATTCAAAAAATATTTATTGAAACTGCCTAGTAGGACAGACACCAGTACTTGTCTATTCAATAGTCATTCTTCTTTTATTCCTTACTAATACAATCCCATCTTTTTCAAGATATTATTACTATGTAACTTCTCAGGTACAGTTGCAGCTAGGGGTTGCCATGTGACCAGGTCTAGACAAAAAGATGTATAGGTTGGGGTCCCTGGGTGGTTTAGTTAAGCATCTGACTCTTGATTTCAGTTCAGGTCATGCATGATCTCAGGGTTGTGAAATGAGCCCCACGCCAGACTCTGCGCTGGGCATGGATCCTGCTTAAGATTCTCTCTCTCTCTCCCTCCACACCTCCCCTTTCCCCCTCCCCTCTCTCTCTTCCTCTCTCTCAAAAAAAAAAAGATATATAGGAAAGAGTTGTGTGGGTTGGTTTTTTTTTCTTCTTTAAAGGAGAGAAACTCATTTAATAGTATCTTTGACTTTTCTGTCTGAAATGCAGATGATTCCTGGAACCGTGGCAGCCACTTTGCAATCATGAGGAAAACAGAAAAAGAGATGGACCACCGAGTTTGATACTATGGAAATACTGTACCAGCCCTGGACTGCCTGTCTTCAACTTTTTTACTATGTGATAAAAATAAACCCATATTTGGTTCAGCTATTGTAATCAGGTTCTGCTATTTGCAGCCTGATGTATTACTAACTAACCTATGTACTAGGTATCCGGCACAGTGTTAGACCTAAGAAGGATAGCAGTGAACAGGATGCAGTCCTTAGCCTCAGGGAGCTTACTATTTAATGAGAGAAACATTTGACAAATAATTACAAAATTAACTAACTACAACTGCTATGAAGGGTTAATACTGAGGTATCTAAATTAGTCTGGGTGAAGATGGTGGTCAAAAAAGACCTTTCAAAGTAAATGACATGTAAATCAAGACTCAAATAAATAAGAACTAACTGGGCAGTGATAACTGGAGAAAGCATTTCCAGGAGGGAAGAACGGTCCCTGTGAGTAAAATAAGGAGACTGAGGGAAATAATACTTCATGAGCTGGAGCAGTAGTCAGATCAGAATATTCAGGGCCTTTTGGCCATAATAAGAAATTTAGACCGTAGAGCAATAGAAAGTCGTTGGTAGATGTGAAGTGATCAGATTTCAGTTGTAAAGACAGAATTCTGGTTCAGTATGAGGAAATGGAAGAGGAGCAAGACTGGATGCAGGGGGTAAGAGGCTTATTGAAGTAGTCTAATTCAGGGGTCAGCAAACCACTTCCAAGTGTCTGCTTTCATAAATAAAATTATAACGGAACTTGGCCGCACCCATTTGTTTATGTATTGTCTACAGCTGCTTTTGTGTTACAATGGCAGGCTTAAGCAGTTGCCATAGAGACTACATGGCCCACATAGCCAAACGCATTTACTATCTGGCCCTTGATGAAGCAAGTTTGCCAACCCCTGCTGTAGATGAGAGAAGACAGTGGCTTAGACTAGTTCCCCAGAGATGCAGAAAAGTAGAGTGGTTTAAGATATATTTGAGATTTGCTGATGGGTTAATTTAGGAGAAGGAGAGACAGATGAACAACGACTTTTAAATATAAGCACCTAAAAAGATGGAAAAGTTGGTTTTAAAGAGTAAAGTTCAAGTGTTCTGTCTAGGCAATCTTGAGTTGAAATATCTTAGAGACACTGAGAGATTAATATCATTGTCCTTCTCCTGTTCGAATCTGAAATCCTACTTTCCTCGTGTTCCATGTTGTAATCAGTACCACTTGGTAAGAATCATCATACTCTTTGGGTGGGGGGGATGGGGTAACTGGGTGATGGGCATTAAGGAGGGCACATGATGTGATGAGCATTGGGTATTACATGCAACTGATGAATTACTGAACTCTACAGCTGAAACTAATGATGTTGGCTAATTGAGTTTAAATTAAAAAAAAGAATCATCATACCCTGGCATATTGATTCTTACATACAGAAAGTTCTCCCAAATATAGTTCAATTCAGTCCATTTAATAAAAAATTAAGCAAAAGTTTAAAGAAATAGAGGCAAACAGAAGATAATAAGTTTTCTAATAGTTTGAGAAGACCATCCCGTTCCATTCCTTGTTGAGCAATTAAGCCTATCCCACGATTATTATTTACACATTTTCAAAACTTCTTTTTCATACAACCACATTCTCCCCAGTATTCTCATGCCCTTAAATACTGTCATATTGATTTTACAAAAGTAACAAAATAATGAGCCTGTTGTGGGTAAGGTATAATTTGTTGAGAACTGAAACAAAACTTTTGGGGTTAGATCTGATGAAGCCCATCTTCTATAACCTTCTAAACTTTATCAAAATGTGGAACACAAGGCTTGACATCTGGGGGAAAAAAGTTTTTAATTGTGGAAGTCCAAGAAAATACCAGAAGTATGGTGGTCGTATATTTCTATGTCAGACCCTCAGGCATGAGAAGCTCACCCAAATCTCCACTCATCCCTTTGGAAAAAGTCAAGCCTCCAGCACAGAAGGGAAAATAATCAACTGTCATGGGAAATGGTGTGGCCCAACATTTGAAATAAAACACCTTGGTTCTGTTTTTTGAATTTTCAGAAGTGTTTGGCAATATGGATATGCAACGTTTGGTGAGACCTCCTATTGAGACCATTAGAGGGAAAAAAGCAAATCTTCCCAAATGTCATATTCCGGATAATATTTGACCTGCACTCTTTCCCTTAGAGCTCTTCACACCTGTTAGGCTAGTTTGGAGAGCTGCAGGAATCTCTTGCATGCTACTTCACAATGTTTCACTGTTGTGCAATTGCTCCCTACCAAAATAAATGTTTTTTGGAGTTTATTTTTGTTTTTGTTTTTTTGGCAAAAAATGCTAGAACTTTTTCTCATACCTTAAGGGCAAGACTATGTCTTTTGAAATGAACACATGGAGATGTGGGGAAGAAAGTATCTGAGATGGAGAATGTAGAATTTGTGGGTTTAATGAAATGTGAAAATTGGACAAGACAAATATTCCTTCTGAATATGGCATTAACTCATTAGCAAACTGGGTTAATTAAAAAGTATTAAGGTTAGACAGGTCCCTATAAATTTGATAGACAATTTTTTTAAATTACTTTTTTCAAGCAAAGGAGTTTTTTTGTTTGGTTGGTTTTGGTGCTGTCTTCTCTGGATGAAACAAGGTATTCTCAGCCAAAGAGTATGGAGCTAATGCTGAGAAAGTAGAGCTTCCTCCTTCCCTCCTGAATCCACCTGCTCGTGCCCATAAACACAGCTCCAGGTGGGAGAGCATTTGGAGCAGCAGCTGGAGCAGAAGAGACATTGGAACAGGGACACTGAGCTGGTTTTCATTCTCTTACTTCACTCATATCCACTTTCTTTAGGAGGCTTGTAAAATGTTCTTCTTTAATCGAACTATAATTGACAAACAGTAAAAATTTGTCTTTTAAAATATATAGTTCTTTAAAAAATGAAATAAAATGTACAGTTCTATATATTTTGAGAAGTTTTTCCAGTCATGTAAACCATCCCCCTACCCCCCCCCCGAGTCAAGGTAGAGAATATTTTCATCATAAAAACATCCCTGCGTCCTTTTTAGTCAGTCCCCTACCCCAACCCCAGCCCATAGCACCTGGCAACCACAGATCTGATTTCTATGTCTGCCTTTCCCAGCATGCTATATAAATGGAATCATACAGTATACAGCCTTTTGAATCTGACTTCTTTTACTGTGCAAATGCTTTTAAATTCAGCCATGCTGTGTATGAGTTCATTCTTTTGTATTGCTGAATAGTATTCTATTATGATTACAGGGATGTCCCACAATTTTTCCATTTAGTATTCGTTTGGTTGTTTCTAGTTTGGGATACTTATGAATAAAGATACTATAAACATTCATGCATGGGTTATTGTGTGGACTTATAAGAAACTGTCAAACTCTCCCAGAGTGGCTCTACCACTTTACATGCCTACCGGTAAATGTCTGAGAAGTCCAGTTACTCAAGAGTCTCACCTGAATTTTGTATGGTCAGTTTACTGTTATTTGAGCCATTATAACTGGTGTGTAGTGGTATCGTATTGTACTTTTAATTTACATTTCTCTACAGACTAATGATACTGAGCATCTTTTCATAATACTTACTGGCCACATATATCTCTTCTTTGATGAAGTAAATGTTCAAATCTTTTGCCCTCTTCAATAGTTTGTTGGCTTTCTTATTACTGAATGTTGAGAATTCCATATTTTCTAGTTACCAATCCTTTATCAGACAGATGATCTGCAAGTATTTAATCCCTGTCCGTGGACTGTCCTTACATTCTCTTCACAACATCAGGTAACGAGAAGTTTTGATGAAATCTAATTTATTAACTTTTTCTTTTATGGATCATACTTTTCCTGTCCTTTCTAGGAAATCTTTGCCTAGGGGCGCCTGGGTGGCTCAGTCGTTAAACATCTGCCTTCGGCTCAGGGAGTGATCCCGGAGTCCTGGGATTGAGCCCCATATCGGGCACCTCCACTGGGAGCCTGCTTCTTCCTCTCCCACTCCACTTGCTTGTGTTCCCTCTCTCGCTGGCTGTCTCTATCTCTGTCAAATAAATAAATAAAATCTTAAAAAAAAAAAAAAAAGAAATCGTTGCCTAACCCAAGGTCACAAAGATTCTTTGCCTATGTTTTATTTTAGAGATTTTAGAGTTTTAAATTTAAATTTAGGTCTTTGATCCATTTTTAGTTCACTTTTGAATACAGTGTGAGGTACTATCTGTATGGAGGTCACTTTTTACAAATGGATGTCCTCTAGTACCATTCATTGAAAAGGCTAGCCTTTCTGTATTGTGTTGCCTTGATACTTTTGCTGAAACTCAGTTAACATTTGTGTGGTCTATTCCTCTGTTCTCTTCTCTGTTGATCAGTTGACTTATATGTCTATCTTTTTGCCAATACGATGCAGTATTGATTATTGTAGCTTTATAGTAAGTCTTGACCAGCGGGGGTTCGTCCTCCAACTTTGTTCTTTCTCAGAATTATTTTGGCCTTTGCTTTTCCATGTAATTTTTAGAATCAGCTTGTCAATTTCTATAAAAAGCCTCCTGGGATTTTGGTTGGAATTACATTTACTTTACATATCACTTTGAGGGAAACTGATGTCTTGACAATATTGAGTCTTCTGATCTATAAAGACACAATACACTCCATTTATTTTGCTCTTTTATTATTTCTGTCATCAATGCTTTTTAATCTTTGGCATACTAATTTTGCACATATTTTATTAGGTTTATCTCCAAGTATTCCATGTTTTGGATGCTATTTTAAATGGTACTTTTAAAAAATTTGGTTTCAAATTGTGCCTTTATAATATATAGAAATACAACTGATTTTGTGTGTGTGTGTATTGCTCTTGTATCCTGAAACTTTGCTAAACTTACAAGATTTAGCAGCTTTTTGGTAGATTCTATGTTCTCTTCTATGTAGACCATCATGTCATCTGAGAATACAGTTTTAATTTTTTCTTTCCAAAATGTAAGCCTTTTATTTGCTTTTCTTGCCTTATTGTACTTGCTAGGACCTCTGATGCAATGGAAAGCCTTCCTTGTTCCTGATGTTAATGAGAACATCTGAAAGTCACTGCCCTTAAGTTGTTTTGTAGATTCTTTTGGTAGATGCAGTCTATTAGATTGGGAGCACTCCTTTCTATTCCTAGTTTGCTAAGAGTTTTTTGATGAATGGACCCTGAATTTTGTCAGTCTTTTTTGCATCTATTGAGATGACCATAGAGCTTTTCTTTTTTAGACTATTCACATAGTGAGTTACATTGATTTTCAAATGTTGAGCCAGCTTAGCATTCCTGAGATAAACCTTATTTGGTCATGTTTTATTAGCTTTTTAATTTATTGCTAGATTCAATTTGTGAACACTTTGCTAAAGCCTTTGCATTTGTGTTCATGAGGAATAGTGGATAGCTCTCAAGATAATACAGGTCTCACAAATGAATTGGGAAGTATTCCCTTCTCCTTGATTTTCTGGAAGATGTTTGAGTAAAACTGGTATTATTTTTTAATTTAAATGCTAGGTAGAATTCACCAGTGGTACCATCTGGACCTAGAGGGGGACTTTGGGGTGAGAAGAGGTTAACTATGGATCCAATTTAATGGATATAGGACTATTCCATTTATTTTTTTCTCTATTGAGGTTTCTTTAGCTTATATTGTTCTGTCTTCTTAAGTTTTTAGCTATTAGTTTGAGTTTTTAAAGATTTTTTCGTTTGTTTTTGTTAACAGACTAAGGAAATTTGATTCTTCTATCTCACTGGGATTATTTCTTGGAGAAATTCAAGCTTAAAAAACCAAAAATAAAAACCACACCACTCCAGGGTTAGTCTATGTGTCAAATAAGACAAAATAGAGACTAAAAGTCGGTGCACTAGAATCTGTCAATGTAAGCACCTTCTTTTCTGTTTAAAATAGTCCTGGCTAAAACTTACAACTGTGGTGTGAAACAAATATGATCAGAACAACTTCTGCTTCCTAGACAGGATGAGCAAATTAATTAACTCAACAATTGATTAAGACTATTTTGTACAAGGCACTCTGCAGCATAAAGAAGCAAAGGAACCGCTTCCACAGAGTTGTCATCTTTCCAGGTAACCAGCTGGAAAATATCCATAAAGCCAGGTATGATCAAGCACAAACTGATATAGAGTGAACTTTCTATTGAAATGCTGAAGGGACAGAATGAAGCATACTGGAAATTTTATTTTAAAAGGTAAGATTTGAGCTGGGTTTTCAGAAAACGGACTTACATTGGTAAGAGGAAATAGGGATGATATTTCTGGAAGAGAGAGAGGCTCTTTATTTTGAGGTCTTTAGCAAAAAATGAAGTTGAAAAGGTCCAGGAGGTGAGACTGCTGCAACAAGACTCCTGGGCAATAGCCTAAGAAAGAAACTAGCATTGTGTGACTTAGTTTCCAGACCAATTCTATGAGGCCCTCTTTCTTCCCAGTTCATTGATGAGAAGATTAACATTAGAGCATTTAGGTTACTGGCCCATAGTCAGCTATGGGGCATTTGAACTCAGGCCTAAGATCAGAGTCCAGACTCCTCCCACTACTTCACTATTTCGCCAGCTAAGAAGTTCAGCAATTCCCAACCAGAGAGTCTCCACTGCAGTGTTGCAACTCACTGTGAAGTGGATTGTAAGTAATGTGTTGCTAGTAAATATGCATTTACCCATTCAAAAAATATGTACTGAGTGCCTTGCCCCATACCACGCAATGTTAAAGTGCCACAGATACAGTGGTAAACAGAATAAACACTCTTCCTACCATCATGAAACTTATTTTCTAATGATGAAAACAAACATTGAATAAGTCAATATAAGTGTGACTGACAGGTGTTTAGAAGAATTGAAAAGGGGACCTAACCCAGTCTGGAGGTCTCTGTAAAGAAGTGACAGTTAAGCTGAAATTTGCAGTCGTTAGCTAAATCGTGTGTGTGTGTGTGTGTGTGTGTGTGTGTGTGTGTGTGTGTGTGTGTTGGGGCTGTTCCAGCAGAAGGAACAATACAATTTCAGACCTTATTTCATAGGAAATGGGAAGTGATTGTAGGGTTTTTTAGTGAGGAAGTAACACATAAAATTCTTTAGATACATATTTCTAGAAGTTCACTCTGACTGCATTGTGGAGAATGGATTATAGTGGGGCACCATTCCAGACATCATTGAGGAGGGGAGTGCAGTACCAAGGAGACAGAAAGGGTGACAGATAGCAGTCTTGAGAGCTGGCTTGGATTGGGTGTGGGAGCTGAGAGAGAGAGGAACCAAAGACAAGTCCTGGATGTCTGATATTTGTAACCAAGTAGCTGGTGGTGTGGCATTTACCCAACTTGGGAAAAGGCAGAAAGAGCAGGGCAGCCCTGGGGAGGTGGTAGGCAGATGACAAATTCAGCTTCGGAAAGTTGAATAAGATGTGTACAGTGCAGCAGTTAAGAGTATGGCCTATGAAAGCAGACTGCCAAGATTCAATTCCCAGCCCCACCACGTAATAACCTATGAGCACAAAAAGTTATTTATCTCCTCTCCATATCTCAGTTTCTGCATCTGTAAAATGGCAATAATAATAGTATCTACCTCATAAGATTATTAAAATTAAAATAAGTCATATACATAAAGGTGTATCTTAGTACAATACCTAAGCATCAATAGATCTGACCTATTACTATGTGACTGTGAGATATTCAGTATACAACTAAAGGTATTGTTTCAAATCTCAAAACAAGAGTAGGGTCATTACAGGATTGAACTTCCTACTCCCATGTGTTTGAGTGAGAGCCATGTAACACTGAGCTGGAAGCACTTAATGGGCAGTACAAGAACCTCTAGAGCTCTCTAGCCCTGTAGCAGAGAGGCTAGCAATGTTTGAGAAGAAAACTATTCCATCCCGAGTCCTTGAATAATTACAATGAGCAGAGATTTCATGTTGACCTTAGGCAGAAGTATAGCATAAGTGAGAAATAAATCTTTGATATTTTAAGCCACTTAAAAGTTGAGGATTGTTTGTTACTGCAGCATAACCTAGTCTGTACTGACTGAAACATCAGTGAGCTATTATTATGCAAATGACATGGAAAGCTTGAGAAGCTGCAGGTCTAAAGTAAAAGACTGTACATGTCTAAGCAGACTTGTATTTTGTAAATTATTTCCTTTGGGGATGGGTTTCCTTTTAAATAATGGCCTAGATTGTACCTTTTAATCTAAACAAGTAACTGCTTGTCTTATAGAGATATGTGAACTTCTGATTGAGTAGTTGCTACTGGGACATTTAACTGAGACCACAGGAAGAACGTGCATTCACGGTTTTCAGTTCATATTGGAAAAAGCATAAAGAGAAACTGAACTGGATTTGATCAAATTCAACTCGCTTGATGTTAGTTAAAACTGCTCAACTAGAACTTTGAAAAATTAGAAAGGAGCTGTCCTTTCTTTTGTAATTTGAAAGAGAGAACTATAACGAAGTGACATTCCTACATTTGTTTATCCATTGTATGAAGCTGGACTGTTGGGTTCTGCTATGGTTTCTTTGAAGGCAAGTTCCCAGCTGTGGACATAAATGAGATTTCTCCTAATGGCAGAGGACTTTCCCACTCACAGTCACCCTGCAAAGAGGCAGATGCAGGGAGTGAGAGTGACAATTAGGAAGGCAGACTTGAAACTGAAGGTGAAGATGGAACTCCTTCTTCAGGCTTTGCTCTTGTAGGCTTAGAACTCAAAATATCCAGGCTGCTTGGGTGGCAGTAAGGGGAGCTGGCATCCTCAGCAGGAGAGTAGATTGGCAGCTAGTTGGAGCAGAAACCCTAGACCCAGGGAATCAGTAAGACACCCCCAAATGGTGGTAAGCTACAATGCACAGCTTCAAGACCCTCCATATTTAATAACCAGTTGTAAGTTTCTTTGCTGTAATATCCTCAATTTTCCTGAGCTCTCAGTAGTTTTGTTAACATCAAAGCCTGGTCTCAGTAGGGTTGGGAGGAGTTAAGGAAAGGGTAAGTGTCTGCGCTCAGTCCAGTAACAAAGGAGTAATTCACCTTGAAGTCAGCATGGCAGGGACAGCATCAATCCTTGGCCAGTACAGGGTCAACAGGCTGGACCCTATGAACACCCAAGCACATATAGAGAGCTGGGAGCCCACGTGAAACACCTCCGGAGACTCCCTGAAAGAAATTAGAAGGAACCTGAGAAGGTCATCCGGCTCTCATGCAGGTGGAGACTATCAATCAGGAGACACTAGGTTAAGTTGTGATCTCATTTGCATGGGTGAGGCCAGAGGAACATGGGTTACAAACAATAATCCAGAGTATATGCTTCCTTGGGACTATGATGCTTGTGGGAGTTTGTCTGCAAAGTAGAAATCATTGGGACATATGTTGGGTGAAAAAAGGTTGAGACATTCTCTTCTAGGCAACGGGCAGTCTCTGTGGGTTTTCAGGTAGGGACGTGAGGAAATGAAAACAAGAAGGTTTTGAATTTTTATAATATTCTAATATCATTACAGCGAGCAAAGGTTTGTTTTTCAATGACTATCCTATTAAGAAAGTTGTAAATATTGTAAGGGAAATGTGTTTTCAGTTGAAATGAGACCGTGTAAATCAAGCTTGAAGCTTGTGGATTTAGTTAAGTGGAATGTAGGTGAAACAAAATCTCAATAAATCAAGAAATCCAACCTTAATGTAAGCAGTTCATTAATTAAAACTCACAGCCAAGTGTAAGATTTACACAATTCTGAAGTGACAATCCTGAAATAGCATCTGCTTCCAAGCATCTGCTTACCAAGAAACTGCTCTTCTTACTGAACAATAGGATAAATCAGGATCCCCCTATAATCCTTTTAGGATTGGGAGTATTTCCCAGGAAGTTTTCAAATGACCTAGGCACGCTCATTTCACTCCAGTAACAAATCCACAGCTGTAATTTGCTCAGTTTACAACTTTGAAGTAACAATCATTCGAGTCTCAAATTGTAGATGTTTGGGAAGGAAGATTAAAGCTGAAGGGGGCTGAGGAAGCTGGGGGGAAGGAGAGGGTTTCTACAGAGTGAGGGTGCCCAGGGGTGAAATAACTTGAGGGCAAAGAGTCATCGATACTAAAACTAGAAAGGAAATGAAGAAAACGCCCGATGAAGAAGCCGGTGTGCTTATGGTGGTGCTGCATTCTACATGCATTTAACTTCCTAAAGGTCAACCACATGTGATCAAGGAAACCACACAGATACAGGAAAGGAGAGAGAAGCCATAACTTAAACGGGAGGACTCATTTTGCAAGTTATTCCCACTCAATGAACCATGTTCTGTGGTAAGATTGAGAGGGATAACAGGAATCTGGTTTTCCTTTAGCTTTAAATGTCTTTTACTATGTGTGCCTCTTACCATGCTGAACATGAATCGAGGGTTTAAAGACATGGTTTTTTTGTTTTCTGTTTTTTGGGGTTTTTTTGCACAACATGGTTCTTAAACTCAAGCTAACTATTTCATCAGGTGCCCAGGGCGATGGGGATCAGAGATGGGACCATAGGAAAGAGGGAAATCCTATCAGTGGATTCATTAAAAGATGTATGTTTGTCTCTGCATCGGCTACGGCTCAAGCAGAACCACTAGGAATGACATGGATCGAGGAACATAAGGATTAGACCTTCCACAACTATGGACGTGGTTAGAAAATTTATGGCAAGTCGTTGCCTTGGCATCTGGTAGCAGGCTGGGAGTTGCTATGGGTCAGCAAGACTGTAAGGAGAAGGAAAGCTAGATGTGAAGTGGGGACAGACATGGACAAATTGGAACCCACAAGGGCAAACTAGAACCCAAAGAATAAAAAGGCACCCACATCTGTCTTTTACCACCTCCAGAGTCGATGAGGCTGGTGACCTGTACGGGAGCAGGTGCCTTTGGCCACAGAACCACCCATGCGCCTGGTCCAGGATGTGCAGCAGCTAGAGGAGGAGAGCTGCAGAAGCTGAAGGACCCACCGGGCCAGCTGCAGCCCCACAGCCCACCAGGTAAGGCCACGTAGGGGTGACCACACGCCCAACCTGCTGCAGCGACGAGCGCTTAGATCCCCCGCACGTGCGCATGGCTGCCGCGTCCCTCCTGCCTTCTGGATCAGGCGCAAACTCTTCTGGGGGCCGGCCCCAATCCAGAACACGCTCTTGTTCGAAAAAGTTATTGTCAAATACGAGCTTTGCCCCGTATGTGTTGTTATTCTTAAAAAATACTTCAAAAGTCCTTATTTGTTGCCACTGACCTGCCAACCCGACATTTGATCTCCCTCCCAGAAACGTTTCTATTTAAGCCTGGGTAGTACTAAAACTATACATTTCTGGGTTTTTTCTGCCTACTGAAGAATTTGTATTGGCAAAATTTTCAATATTCATAACTCTGATACTTGACACTTTTTTCCGAAAAACAATCCCATTATGGAGGAAAGGTTATGGCACTTGATTCCCTTTAAGTCACTGTTTTGTCCTAGTAATTTCTCAGAAGGGCCCAAGAGTTTGGTGATGGCTGAATTCTAAATAAAACCATTAGCTTGAATGACCATTAACTAAGAACTACTGTTATCTGCTATTTAATGACACCGTGAGCTCATCGAGGTCAAGGGCCACGTCTCATTTTTATTTGTATTCAAAGTACCTGGTACATACTAAGCACTCAATAAATATTCATCAAAAGACTAGATGGATTTTTCTGTGACTTTGAATGTTTGCCTTTAAAAGCCTGACTTTGGATGAGAAACTCAGATCCAGAGCTGCAACATCTGGGTGAGGACAGAAAACACAAATCAGGTGAGTGGGCAAATAAAGAGAGCTATTCTCCATCTATTCGCCCTTACTTATTTCCATCAAAAACCGTCTGCTGATTATAGGCTGCGTACCAAGTGCTGTATCAGACAATGGAAATGTAAAGGCAGGGGCTCATCCTCAGGCATTGCAGTCTCACTGGGCCTCGAGACACAGGGGCAAATAACTTACTACAGTGGAAGTGCTTTTACAGAGATGTGTATACAGAGCAAAAAGTGAGCAAATACATTCTCTAATTAGAATCCTAAACTACCCAAAAGAGATGGTTGGAGTTCCAAGCTCGAGAGGTGTATAAATGGTAAGGTTCCAATGTTCTGCTTTCTCAATTCAAACGTCCATTCTGAGGAGTGGGGAGGGATGGGTGGAAAGTTTAATAGGCTCCACTCCACTTGTAGTCCAGCTCCCTTACAGTCCAGGTCCACCCACAGCTTAAGGAAATCACTGCTTGTTAACATACCTGAGCCCGTAGAACCGGAAAAGTCACTTAGATATGGTTTTTCCAACTGGACTCAGAAGGCATCCCTTGACTCCAGTAAAATATTTCTCAGATATTGTAGTAGAGTATTTTATAAGTACACTGCATCTTTAAGAAGAACTACTGAGTTCAAGTCTATACTGTTATTCACTTAGTTGACTAATCCCTACAGAGTACCTGTGAGGGCCTGATTGTTCCTGGTTGGTTACCAGGCATGAAGAAAGGACCAGTAATTGCTAATATCAAGGTGAATGTTAAGGAGCTTGAGTCAGAGGACAAATAACTTCAGAACAATATGACGATACCTAAGCAGATAATTAGGGCACCATATATATTAGGAGCGGGAGAGTATTGTTGGGACATGGTGGACGAATCATTAATTTTGCTTGAGGGGAGTTTGGTAGACTTTCAGAAAGGAGCTATTTCCACCAAA
Source organism: Ursus arctos (assembly GCF_023065955.2). Lineage (NCBI taxonomy): Eukaryota > Metazoa > Chordata > Mammalia > Carnivora > Ursidae > Ursus > Ursus arctos. The sequence continues at coordinate 36,628,338 of NW_026622941.1, forward strand.
TCTTGAAGACTGACCAGGAGTCTACCAGATTCATAAAGCAAAGGCTTCCACAAATAGGAAAATTGAACCATGCATATTTTAGGCAACACTTTAATGACTTCCTAATCATCTTCTTTAGGTAGTGACTGACCCTAAAAGTAGCCATTGTAGCAAATTCTCTAGCATTGCTCTGGAGCTTCTTTAGAATGTTGTGTGTCTCCAAAAGATTTGAGAACAAGTGAGACATCCAAATGCATATACTGAATCACTGTGTGAACTGACTAAAGATATAAAGAATAAAACTATGGCTAAAAGCACAAAAGCAGGCCAAGTCTGACATACCTTAAAACATTCCTATTTCACCGGTCGTGAAAGATCAGCTTCTCCAAGACTGTGCTTTGGATCCATCAAATCGACAAATATTTATTTACATGACGGCTACTCTAAGCAAACCACTTTGCTTGATAAGTGTGGAGCTTCATAAAAGAAAGGAGACTTTATAGGACCAATGAAAAGGATGGTTCAGTTCCCAATTATGTTTCCCACCTAACACCACTCATTCATTTATTCTCCTATATATCTTGTTTTTTACTTTGTGCTCTATAAGGCTTTCTTATTAAGAAAAATCCACTGGACTTGAGTCAAATAGTGAATGGTCTTCATTTAACATAATTATGTTTTATAATTTTTACCTAACCTCCAGTTTTAAAATTTCAGAAGCTCAGTAAGTACAATTCGGGGAGCATTAGCTCTTCAGGCACTCATTACTGTTATCTGCCATACTGCCTTCATTAAAATTTCCATTAACCTTTAATATCCAAAATACATAAAGAACTTATACAACTCAGTGTCAACAAAATACAAAGAATCCTATTAAAAATGGGCAGAGGACTGAAATAGACATTTTCCCAAAGACAACATACAGATGGCCAACAGGCACATGAAAACATACTCAACATCACTAATCATCAGGGAAATGCAAATCAAAACCATAATGAGAGATCACCTTACATCAGTCAAAATGGCTAGAATAGAAAAGACAAGAAACAGCAAGTGTTGGTGAGGTATGGAGAAAAAGAAACCCTTGTGCACTATTGGTGGGAATGTAAATTGATACAGCCACTGTGGAAAACAGTACAGACGTTCATCAAAAAATTAAGAATAGAAATAACATATGATCCAATAATTCCACTACTGGGTATTTACCCAACGAAAATGAAAACTCTAATTCAAAAAGACATATGCACTCCTATGTTTATTGCAGTATTATTTACAATACCCAAGATATGGATGCAATCCAAGTGTCTATCAATAGATGAATAAAGATGTGGTGTGTATGTATGTACACACACAATGGAATAGATGAATAAAGATGTGGCATATATGGAATGGAAAATTAGCCATAGAAGAGGATGAGATTTTGCCATTTGCAACAACATGGATGCACCTAGAGGGGAGCGTATTACGCTAAGTGAAATAAGTCAGACCAGTTAAGACAAATACCATAGGATTTCAATCATATTGGAATCTAAAAAACAAAAAGGCAGAATCAGGCCTATAAATACAGAGAACTGATGGTTGCAAGAGGGTAGGGGAAGGAGGATGGGCAAAATGGCTGAAGGGGAGTAGGAGCTTCCCATTATGGAATAATTCATGGGGATAAAAGGTACAGCATAGGAATAGAGTCAATGGGAATACAACAGCATTGTAGGGTGACAGATGGTAGTTGCACTTGTAGTGGGCATAGCATAATATATAGACTGGTCGAATCACTAGGTTATACACCTGAAACTAATGTAACATTCTGTGTCAATTATACTCGTTTTAAAAATGTAAAAAAAAAAAAATTCCTTGTCTCCATCAGCATATTGATTATAAATTGCAATCAATTGTCTATTGACTAGAAATCTTGCTTATACTTATTAAAAAACTAAGTGATTTTGCCCTTTCTTTTATCCTCTTGATTCTTGAGAGCTAGTTTCCAATGATCTCACAAGAGGTTAATAGCTTATCAAAGGTTAGTAAAAGTGACTTTTGTAAAACTTTCCAAAAAGGTTAGGTTTTCAAATACATAGATCAAGCTCTACAGTATAGTCAATGCCCAGTGACTCTAGGCACAGATCTAGGCCTACCAAGACACACAACTGAAAGAGTAGCTAAATTAAGTGGTGCTTACAAGATCTGTTCAAAGTTCCAAGTGAGACACATGCGTGTGGAAATTATAGAAGCTATTATTTGCATAATATATCAAAAGATGAATAGCACAATACTCTATCAACTTCAGTAACTTTTTTATTAACAAAGGAGACGTATTTCAACTATTTGACTTTGTGATCAGAGATTTCGTTAGCAGAAGTGAAAGTACTAGAAGTCTTGGAAATGTATTCCAGAACATTCTTTCCCTGTGGCAGAGTACTTCCTCTTCCTCTGCACTTTAGGCAGAATGAGAGAAAAATGCCTGGGCTCTCTTGGACTTTTTAAAGGGTACTTTTGACTGTCTTAGGAAAATTACTTAAATTGCGACAATAATAAATATTAAGAGCTAATATTATTTCAATTTTTCAGGTGATTCCATTAAGATCCCAAAGAGCTTAAATAATTTGCAGAAGACCTATAGCTAGAACATGTCAGAGCCCAAACTCAAACACTAGTCTGACTCGTAAGCCCAAATTCCCAACACTTTTCCAAATTATAGGGCTGACATTTTAAAGCCCCGACATTACCTATCTCTTGGTGATGCCTCCATTCTCCCAGTGCCTGAAGTCTCAGAGGCGCCAGGGTTCTATGTTATCTGCAAGAGGTCTGAATCTGTCACAGTGCTGCTTCCTGGCAAGCAGGGCCAAGCACTGAGGTCTTAGAAGCTTCAATACATAAAATCCTCCTTTCCGAAACTCAGGTTTGGAACCAATTTAGCAGATAGACTCAGGAACCAGTCAAGATTGAAATATCAGTTTTACTACCACTAGGCCTGCATTAAAGGACAAGACTGAGATGCGTAATCAAATAGGCTCACTTAGGCTCAATGTCCCAAGTGGGACTCATGCTTGAGGGAAGGTGTGGGACTAAGAGCAGGTGTACTTATTCCGCATTGCAGCCTTGTACTGCTCCAGGGCGAACAGCAGGAAGAAACCAACTCTGTAATGCTCGCAGCCTTTAATAGATTAGTTCCAGCCACTCGGGAGCCAGAGACCTAAGGCTGTTGTCCAACAATCAGGCAGTTCACCCATTCTACACAAGGAGAGATGAGTAAGGGCCCCGGGGGAGTTGCCTTAGTGGAATAGTCTCCGGTAGAAATATGAGAAACGAAGGAAATGAGTTCCCAACTCATGGCAACTTCTTTACACCCCTGCCAGGGGTTCCGTGGTTTTTGTGAAAAAGATATTTTCACAAGATTTTCTTAGACCAAATAGTAATATACTCGGGGCACCTGGGTGGCTCAGTTGGTTAAGCAACTGCCTTTGGTTCAGGTCATGATCTCAGGGTCGTGGGATAGAGCCCTACCTCAGGCTCTCTGCCCAGTGGGGAGTCTGCTTCCCCCTCTCCCTCCATGCATGCATTCTCTCTCTCTCTCAAATAATCTTTAAAAAAATTTTTTTAAAAATAAACTCTTTTAAAAAAGCCAAATATTGGGGCGCCTGGGTGGTGCAGTCATTAAGCATCTGCCTTCGGCTCAGGGCGTGATCCCAGCGTTCTGGGATCGAGCCCCACATCAGGCTCTTCCGCTGGGAGCCTGCTTCTTCCTCTCCCACTCCCCCTGCTTGTGTTCCCTCTCTCGCTGGCTGTCTCTGTCAAATAAATAAAATCTTTAAAAAAAATTAAAAAAAAAAAGCCAAATATTAATACACTTGCAAAGGAAAAAATCTAAGGAAAGACTTCTTATTGTTCCAAATGGTAAGTACTATCACATTTCAGCAGACGTAGTAATGTGTTAAGAAAGAAAGAGAAAATCATCTCCACCTACAAAGACTTTATCATTCATTGCTGGTGGCAAGGGACAGAGTGTGAGGTTATAAGAAAACACGCATAATCCATGTGGTGTTGCAAAACTCTTGCGCCCTTGAGATCCACTCTCTGCCCGGCTCCATGCCCCCGGGAGCCTGCTCTGCCTGGCGGTGTCCACAGGCCCCTCCTGGGCCCAGCCGTTGGCTGGGTTCGCCAATGGAGAGCACTACCAGATGCTGGAAGGCAGGCAGACAGCACAGTTGGGATATTTATTCCTCTCACCACACCCCACACCCCCACGCCCCCAGACCCCCAGTGGTCGTGTGGGTCGGCCATATCCCTCCACCAAAGGCCACACTCCTGTCTGGTGGTGTCTCTGAGTTGCAGTGGCTGTTTCCACGCAGGGCCCCTTCGGCTCCAGTGGAGGAAACAGCACTCTGGGGTCCTATACCCTATATGTTTCCCTAGCCCCTGACACACCTTTGGAAGTAGTCCCTTTATTAAATACTGTCCACATTCCCCCCATTTTGTTGTGCCATCTCTTTCCTGCCCAGGACCTTGACAGATAAATACATATATAACGATAAAAGTAGCTTTTTGCAGCTTCCCACCCCCTCCCCCCTTTTTTCACCTTTTGGATCTAAACACACCTGGACTCCTGCAGTGGCCCCTAAATGACCATTGCCATCCGCCAGTGCCCCTGCTCAGCCTGCCTGCTCTCTATACAGCACCCAGAGGTCTTTTCAAAATGCTAACAGAATCAAGACACTCACTGCTTTAAAACCTTTTCATTGACTTCACATGACACTCAGAATAAAATCCAAATACCCTACAGCCCACTGGGATCTCAGCCACCCTCCCCTCCTGCCTAACCACAGACCATTCCCTCTTGTCCTCTCTGCCCCACTCCCATCCTCCAAGGGCAGGTTCCCTCCTACGGAGGTCTTTATAAATGCTGAAGTCCGAGACCCATCCCCTTTCCACTTAGCTAGTGCCTGCTGGTTGCAAACATCACTTCCTCAGGAAATCCTTCCCACCCACTCCCCAACATTCCCACAAGGTTGTGTTCCCCCATGCACCCCACCCTGACTCAATCAGACCCACTTGTTATATACGCTCCCAGAGCCCTCTTCTAGGCCTGTCTACATTTTTAAATTATATATGTGATTATTTTTTTTAGAGGTCTCTTTTCCTTTCTGACCATCAGCTCCACAGGCGCAGTAGAGGGTAAAGTCTGCAATTACTTTGCTCTCCATTTATTACGCCATGCTTCATACACGCCCAACATAAAACAGTCAGTAGATGTTTGTTGAATGAATGCGCTGGTTTAGGTTCTTATCAGCCTTGGTGCACGGAAGGTGAAGGAGGAGGGAAATCACAGGACCGTGTGGGAGAAGGCCTGGTGTGCAGGTGTTTGTGCAGGGCCTCACTACCTGAGTGCGAGGACCCAGTGAACGCCTCAAAGCCCCCACTGCATCACATTTAAAATTATTGTCCAGGTATGAGAGCCTATATATAAACTATAAAGTGGAATGCACTCCCCGTTCCCCAAAGAGAAACTGCTCCTCACCTGAGTACAAAGGGAAGCACACCACTAACCTCTTCCCAGGAGGGGAGGGTAAGTGTTTCGAGGGAGCCAGTGTGAAACCAGGTGAATTTAGTCCAGAAAGATTCCGTGGAGAATATGACGCACACAGAGCTTTGGACAAAGCGGTTGGTGATGATGTTCTGAGACAAGGGAAGTTACTGCCTGTGAGCAGAGAGACAAGCACTTTAGCCTGCCCAGAACTACTGAGTCAAAGAGAGCGTTTCCTCTCCCGAAATAAACATGTATCAGGGCTACAGCATGCTGGGTTTTTCCTTCAATGAATTCGACTCCGCGTCAGGTAAAAGGGTAGGGTTTTTAAGACAAAAATACGATGGGACCACATTTCGGGATTTTTGCTGTGGTTCCTCCTACTACCAACCCATTTCGTTTCCTCACTGTTTTTCTCACATTTGGTGAACAGTATTTATTTCGTCAGAGAGGAGAAGATTCAGCTGTAAGCCAAGGCTTTGGGTTTCAGATGCTTTGTTTTTTGAATTGTATAAACCCGAGGCCTGAGTAAACTCCGGGCATAAGACAAAAGATTTTAGAGAATGCATAATGATCTAAACGTCAGTCTGGGGGTGGGGTGGGGTTTGGAGGCACCAACAGAGAGGGGGACTGTAGGGAAGTCAAACAGCTCTACTCCTAAGAGGTCCTGAACCTCAGGCCCAGCCACACCCCACCTTCTGCGACTTGCCTGAGCCCAGATATTTGGGGTGGGGATATTGAGGCACACGGTAATGACACCAGCTCCAGATAGGCTCTGAGACTCCATGCACCCCTTCCTCAGGTGGACCCCAGGATTTCCCTATGCCAAACTGATAGGGCCGCAGAAGAAAGGTCTGCATGGGAGGCTAACAAGAACGTTTCTCAGGTGCTCCAGAGCAGGGCAGATGCAGACAGGGCCCCACGGAGCTGCGAGCTGTGACCTGCTTGGACCCACTACAAGGCTCAATGGGAACAAGGATGTCAGCCTGGATGCCCAAGGGGCTGACTGTGTTGTCCTGAAGTAACCTCAATGGCCACCGGAGCAACACCCAAAAGCCCCTCAAGAAAAGGGGCTGAGTTTCCAAGATTCAACTTTAGCTGGGTTACAGAACAACAAGGAACAGCTCCTTCCTATAGACTTGAGTGAGTAGACTGACGATCTACCCCACCCACTTCAGAAGTAAGACAGCAGAATATATGGTAAGCGGTAACTGAGCCAAGTGTGGACTGGGGGGAAAGCATGGGGCCCCACCTCCCCTCATACACATGCATTCTCTCTCTCTCTTCCAGGGGCACTTTTCCTTACATCCTATTGATTTCACCTCCTTGTTTAAACAAACTCACACAATAGGGACTTTCCTGCGCCTCTTTCTCAGCGCAACCCCATCTTTCAGCATCCTTGAATCGCTTCGCCTGTGAATTACGGAGGTTTATTCTGATGTCCCTCCGAGCCTCCGCAGGTAGTCTTTCATGTCAAGTATTTTTTTCATGGTACTAAGAAAACAACTCTAGATGCGTTTAACACAGCAGCCAAGGTGGACCCAAGGGGTGTAATTAGCACTTACCAATGTTAGAAAGAAAAGGCAAGATATAATGCGGCAATGCTTTCCTGAAAGAAAACTGTAAGGTACGGCGGGGGGGGACATGGCTTCAAAACTGTCTTTCTTCCTAACGTACTCAGAAATGATGTTTCCGTGGTTCTGCTAATTATGGAATAAAACAGGGGGCTACTTAGCAAATGCCAGGTATCCACTCGCTCTCTGAGGGAGTCAGAGAGGCTGCCTGTGGATTGCTAACGTCGTTTACAGGAACCAGCACCACTGAGGATTTCAAGACTCCTAGTCAGGTGCAGGGTAATGATGACAACTGATACTATTAACAGCACTTAACTTTTTTTTCTTTTTTATAAATAAATGTGGGGGTGTGTGGAGAGGTATTAGAGACTTCTGGGCTTTGTTTCCATTTCACCCACTCCTTCTGCAGGAGTGCCTGAACACTGGCTCCTTGCCTTTGTAATAAAGGATTCCAAGCTCTCTCTGCTGTTTTGTTTTGTCTTGTTTCCCTTCTTCAAATTATGTTTTTAAAAGTGCCATGACTCATATTCAGTGTTTCTAATTTTGCCTGATTGGTGGCACCTTTCTGTCAAGGTACCCTATTCTTAGATTTAAGTACTCTTTCCCTAACAATATGTTGTTTTAAAACTTAATTTTTTAGTAGATGAAAGACTCATTTTGTTGACCAGGAGTTTAAAAAAAAGCTACCAAATAGGTCACGGGTCATCTTGAATTCAAAAGCTCAGATTTTTAACCCCACACACATTTTACCAATTTTATTAAAGTCCGAGACACTGGAGAACGTGGAGTGGATTTCAGGACCAAAATGATTTTATTTGATTGAAATTACTTATTAACTCGTTGCAGCTGGGTAAAGGATAGGGCATTTTCTTTGCATCTTAAGAAATACAGTGAAAGCATTAAAGAGAATGGATTAGGACTTAATGCTCTAAATATTAAAAGACATGCCATTTGGGTTTAAATCACTTCAAAGTTGGAGATGGTTCTAGTTACAGAAACCAGATTGTGCCTTGTTTTTTAAGAGGTCTCGAAAATTGAAGGTGGAACCCGAGGGCCACACTAACGGTCAGAGAACGAGGTTAGACAAATGTAAGAATTACGTTGGAACCGCGTTCAGTGAAGAGATGAAGGTTTAGAAAAAGGTGCCAAGGACGATACCACATCACAGGGCAAAGCACACAGAGTCACTTAGTTCTGAGTTAGCTGCATTCACCAACCCACGGACTCTAGCGCTTAGACACACAGTGTGATGCTCTGAATGAAAGAGCAAAAGTAAATGGAACAGCGCTGGGGAGAGAGAAATGAAACAATAACAATAATGCGAACACACCAAGCCCCGCCCACAACATGAATATGCATGTATCATTTCCTGATCCTTTTAGGAGTAACCTGTTAATACGTTTGGTTGTCATTTCGGTTCTAACTGCCACATACTTGACCTAAAAAATTAAGTTAAACTGGAAATGATACTACCCAGTCTTAACTCTCCAGAATAGTGACCTAAATCATACTAGACGTTAATAGAAGAAAAAAAAAAGTGACGTTTGGAAATCATCCAGGAAATTTCCTGGAAATGACCAAAATACCAAAGTTACTATTTTTCATTGATTCTATGATTAATTTTTCCCAACATTTTAAAAATCTCTGAAATTGGAATGTGTCTAACAATCAACAGTGCCTTACAATTATAACTGTCAGCATTGTTTTTCTTAATACACAAAATAATGCATCTTAAAATTGGTGGTATCTTACATCCCACAAAATATGAATTTTTAGTCATGATTATTCTTATAGGTAAAATAAGAGAATAAAAAACCTCTCATAACTTTCTCAGCATTGACAGTATTCACCTAAGTTACCTGGAGTTGCCTGGTTTTCTAGAGATGCATTGCCAATTATTGTAGCCATTAGCCATGTGTACTCATTTAAATTTAAGTTGATTAAAATAAAAACCAGTTCCTTAGTGATACTAGCCAAATTTCAAGCACTCAGTAGCCACCAGTGGCCTGTGGCTTCCCTATTGGACAATGTGGATTTATAGGACATCTCCATCACCCCAGAAGGTTCTACTGGGCAATGCCAGTCTAGAATGCTGACATGATCTCATAAATACTTCAGTTGTGAGCAACGGTACAGAAAGGCCACAGAAATTTTAATAACTGCCTCAGGGGCAGCATTTTACTATTTCATTTAGAGGTTGGTTTTACTCTATAAAATGAAATTTTAAAGTTTCACATTTTGTCCCTATCTGAATAGATTTCAAAATTATGTTGTTGGTTTGTGGGAGTTACTGTGTTGGTAAGGCTTAAATGCACACTTATCAATGAAGTAGGGTTATCTAAGTTACTACGTTTATAGAATCATATGAAGGATGACCATCTACAAATTTTTGGATGAAGGTGTAAATGGAAGAAGAGGAAAGATATCGTGAATAGGCCCCAAAATTTACTTTAAAAAAAAATGAAAATCTTTGACAGATTTAGGAATATTGATTCCTTCAGTATCTTTAATATCTTTTCAAATAAAATTCTTGAAAAGTAAAAAAAAAGTTAGTTAAAAAAATTCTTAATTAAAAAGTTAATTCTAGCATGGTCTTTGAAATCAAGCAGACCTAGGTTTGAGTCTTGAATTTCAAACTCGTTAGTGTGGCCATGGTCAAGTTGCTTGACCTCTCTATGACTCAATGTTTCATGCATGAGATAAGGGATAACTGTTGTAACTACTTCATAGGGCTATTTAAAGAAGACAAAGCATTATCCACAACACATATGGTAAGCATTCAATAAATACTAGCTTTCTTGATCAGCCTGTTAGAATTTTAGTGACCACATTGTGGACAAGTTGCATTACGTTGGTGTGTGATAGGTGCACCAGTATAATCACACATAAAGTGGTGGTGGGGGCGGGGGAGACAGGAAATTGCTCAGTCAACCAGGCAAGACAGGGCAGACTCACCCAAGGAAATGACACTTGACTGCACCTCGAAGGATGGCCAGGAGTTCACTGTACTGAAGGCGGCTGAGGTTGGGATTTTTTGCCAGAGAAACAGCATGTAGGATAGTCTAGAAACTTGAGAGAACTCTTGGCGCTAGGAGAAAAGGATTTGATTTGGGAATAGGGTGAAGAACAGGAATTATCAGGAGCGGAGGCTATGAAAGTTTGTTGAAGTCAAACTGTGAAGGGCCTGAGTGCCATGCTAAAGATTTTATCAAGAATTGAGGAAGAGCACCTCCTGCAATTGGCTGGGTAAGAGCTGAGCAAGACTCCGGCAGAGGAAGGGAAGAGGAGTGGTCTATACTCACCCATGCAACTTGCCCCTCCCATTTGCTCTTGAAGCACCCTATCACAGTACTAAAGCTGCTCTTAGAGGATGACTAGTGAGCTCCGTGTTGCTATGCCCTGGGAACGAGGTCAATCCTCATCTTACTTGGCCTAAGAGCATCATCTGACACAATCCTTCTCTCCTCCTTGAAATGTTTTCTTCACTTGGCTTCCAGGAGATCACATGGTCTTGGTTTTTCTCCTACCTCACTGGCTTCTCTTAGAAGCCTCCTCTACTGGTTTCGCCTCCTGGCCGCAGCACTTAGCATTGGGGCCCTAGGGCCCAGCCCTTTGGGCCTCTGGACTTTTCTTGTGACTCCTCAGATAAGCTCATTTAGTCTCATGGCTTTACATACATACTCTATGCATTGTCAGATTTAAATCTCCGGTCCAGCTCACTGGCCTGAAATCCACATGTGTCCATCCGGCAGCCCATTCATATTCTTCACTGGGATGTCTAAAGCATCATTCACTTAACTTGTTCCAAACAGAATTCTTGATCTGCCATAATAAAGCACTCTTCCTGCTGTCTTCCTCATTTGACTTGATGGCAGCTCCATCTTTCCCACCTGCTCAGATCAAAAACTTTGGAGTTCTCCCTGACTCTTCCTCCTCTCTCTCACACACACCCCATAATCAATCTGTCAGCCTCTCTTGTTGACCGTGCCTTCAAAATAAGTCCAGAATACCAGGCGCCTGGGTAGCGCAGTCGTTAAGCGTCTGCCTTCGGCTCAGGGCGTGATCCCGGCGTTCCGGGATCGAGTCCCACATCGGGCTCCTCCGCTGGGAGCCTTCTTCTTCCTCTCTCACTCCCCCTGCTTGTGTTCCCTCTCTCTCTGGCTGTCTCTTTGTCACATAAATAAATAAAATCTTTAAAAAAAAAAAAAAAAAAGAATACCTCCACTTCTCACCATCTCGACTGCTACCATTCCACATGAGCAACCACTATTTCTTTCAAAATCTTCCCAACTGGTCTCTCTGCTCCCACCCTAATCTGCCCACACACACACACCCTTCCCTACTTTAGTCTCAAAACCAGAGTGATCCTGTTTGACACATAAATCAGATCAGGTCACTCCATTCAAAATCTTCCAATGATTTTCCATCTCCACACACACAAAATTGCCTACATGTCCCAACACAGTCTGCCCAACCCCTTTCTTCTCTGACCTCATCTCCTTTTCCTCCCCTTGCTGACTCCACTCCCGCCACACTGATCCCTTTTCCATTTCTTGAACCTGACAGGCATGCTCCCACCTCAGAATCTTTTGCACTTGCGCTCCTCACTGGCAAGCTGTTCATCGCCCTCCGCCTGCACTCACCCCACATCCGGGTGGCTTACTTCCTGACCTCGCCTAGCTCAAATGTGTAGTCAAACGTCATTTTCTCAGTAAAGCCTTTCCTGACCTCCCTATGGAAAATTGAACACTGCCTCCCAACACATCCTTCTCCCTTTACCTACTCAATTTTTCCCAGTAGAACTTATCACCATTAAAATACGTCATTTATTTGGTTTATTATCTGGCTCCTCTTGCTAGAAGGTAAACGCCACAAGGACAGGGTTTTTGTCCACTTTTGTTAATGGTTATATCCCCCAGAGTTTAGTACGGTACCTTGCACATAAGTGCTCAGTACTGTTGGGCAAACTGACGCACGTTTGCTTGATTGTGGGGGCTGAGGGAGCTGGAGGAGGTGAGAAGTTGTTCGCGCATTCTGTAACATTTAGTAGCGTCTGCCATATGCCAGGTACTGTGCTAGAGGCTCCAGATCCAGAGGACTTGCGCAGATGGGCGTGTGGCGATGCCAGCAACCCACACAGTGAATCCAGAGGACAAAGAGGAGCGCTCGGGCCACTTGTTGAATCTGGGGGCTTATGGAACATCCAGGTGTAGATTCCAATCATAAGCTGGAACAGATTCCAAAATCCGCATCTCCCCACCATGCAGAAGCCAGACTAAGAGGCAAGGTTACAGGATCTCCCTGGAGCCCTAAGCTATCGTGCACACCTGGGCCATAACCCCATCTTCTGTGCTGTCTTCAAGTACAAAGAATAAAGTAAACATTCGTAATATTTGCCTCGCAGCATTAATTGACTTCATACGTGAAAAGTCCTTAGCTTCCCAGATGAAAAGCATTGCAGAACTACAGTTCATCTTGCTGACTCAGAGGGAAGGCTGGTGCCCCGAATCACCAGTGTCCTGAATTATCATGGCCCTTACCAAGGGCATCTTGGTATCTGTCCCCATGTTCCTTCCCAAGAGTTGACCCAGCCCCTCCCTAACCTCCCAATAAGATCCAAATGTCCTGTATAATTAATAAAGAGTTAAAAATTTGCTATAACTATATACCTCAGGAGAAAAAAAAATCACTTCAAATAGTTTAGTCAAGAGAGAAATTTCTTTGTACCAAAAAAAAAAAAAATTGGATGATTTCCAGTAATGCAAGACTTCAAACAGGGAGTGAGAGAGAGGGCAAGAAAGCCTGTTTTCTCTCACTCCAGAGGGCATTGTGGCTAAGGAGGTGAATAGTTTGCACAGAGGACTAAGGATAGCTTGTCAACAGATGGCTTACCTATTCTAAGAAAGAATTATCTGCAAAAGCAAATATAAAAGAAGCAAATGTGTTGGATCATCCTTACTGAAAAAAAAATGTAATTTTGAGGATATGTTTTCCAAAACTCAAAGATTATTTGTAGCAGGAAACCCTATTTTGGAGGAGGGGGTTCATGGGGGGGTGGGGCAGGTGGGGGACGGGAGAAAAAAAGGTGTCTAAATTCTGGAACCTTTTTTATTAAAGCTTGTTTTTCTTGCCTGAATCTCTTGGTTCCTGTGTCTGTGACAGTATTCATAACTCAGCCCCAGTGTGCCAACAAACCCCATATGTTTCGTTCGCTCCTTATCTTTTAAGCCAAGATAAGGTTGAAATGAGTGTATTGCAAGAGATCTGTGATAGCACACACACAAACACGCAGTGGCAGAGGGTGGGATGTGTCTTACTCATATTTGTTTCCTTCAACACAAGACGCACACAAAGGCGGCACTCAATAAAAGTTTCTTAATTACACGTGCCTGCCCTGGAAACAAAAAAGCAGCCAGTCCCCAGTGGAGAAGGTCTTCTTCGTTTACAGACCGAGGGGAAGAGCTGGGAGTCAGATAATAGGACTGAGCAGAAAAGCCAGCTCTAGCTGTATTCAGAAAGCAAGCATTGTCCTCTCTCCCCTCTCGGCTTCTCATCCAGCAGACTTTTAATCAATATATACATTTGAGTGGCTACCATCTGCCAGGCGCTGCTTCGGGGGCTGGGGACGCAAGGATGAATAGGACAAAGTCCTGACACGGCACTGACAGTGTAGTGTGGGAGAAAGAGAAGAATAGTAATAATCCCCAACGTCAGGTCCTGGGATAAGCTCTTTTACAAGCATTAGTTTGTTTAATCTCATCCTTAGATTTTTAACGTACCCGCAAGTCATCTGGGAATTCTGTTAAAAGACAGATTCGAATTCAGTCTGGGACGAGGCCTGAGATGCTGCCTTTCTAACAAGCTGCCAGGTGAGCAGATGCCAATGGTTCTAGAGCCACACTTTGAGAACCCCACACTTAAACATCCCAGCAACCCAACGTGGAAGGAACGAACTGTCATTAGCTCCACCGAAGAGGAGGAAACTCGGGCTTGGTGAGGTTACATCAGTCATCAGCGGTCAAACAGCCAGTCAATGTCAGAAACAGGTGCAAATCTACTTCCATTCACCACTCCTCCCCAAACCGCCTCTCTTTCAACAACTCAGGGAATGAATGGGCGGTGGACCAGGAGAGCTACTCCATTCCACCCGGGGATAAAGAGCAAGAGAGTCAGAGAAGACCTCCCAAGGGAGGGGATATAACCAATACAGGAACTTACCAATGTAATGTGGAGTCTAGCACAAAGTTTCTTAACCCATTTTTCAGTATTTTTCAGCTCTGACCATTGTCTGCCCCACCCCACCCCCAACATCTTTATAGTCTTTTTCTTCCTAATCCCTGCCTGCCATGAACTTTTAATGTCACCGATATATTGTGTATCTGTTTATGTAATGTGGCTTTTTGGAGGGTCACAAATCATTGCAATATCTGCGATTTTTTCCCACGCATTCCCTAAAACCGATTTTTGTCCTATTGGGGGGGATAGCACCCCCATTAAGAAGGCTCACCTTGTGAGACATGGCATTGTTTCCACAAAAAAATCACAAAATCTTAGCATTGAAAATAACTCAGAGGCCACTTACCCTTCTGCAAAAACCTTAACAAGGGATTACCTACCCTGTGCTTGGACACCCAGTGATAGGGAACTTAACTACCTTACTACCTGCATACTTGGAGGGCTGTTTATTAGAAATCTCTTTATTTTGAGCCTGTATCTGGCCTGTCAAAATTCTTCACTCACCAGTGTGAGTTTTACCCTCTGTTGCTGAACAGAATATGCAGAGCTGGGTGCAACGGAAGGTAGAAATACATAGAATATTTGGCTTCTGTTCCTAGGGACCAGACGGTAATTGTGTGTGTTTGTGTTATGGAAATTCTCTTGTGATCCACCTATTTCAAACCTTATGCTTATTGACTTTAGATCTCTAATAATACAGTGTAAAGTTTCTCTAGCTTCTGGAATAAGCCATATCACACTTTAATTCATCTTACCGTCAACTAGAATTTCTCAGCATTGGTGTTGTTTTTAGAGGCGCTGGAAGTGGTGCAAGAGAAAAAGCAATAGAATAGGGGTGAGAAGACGAGGGTATAATCAGCAACGGAGGGCTACATTTTAACTTAAAATAACACATATAATCAATTATAGAACTAAAAATAATAGAACTAGAAAACAGGGCAAGAGAGAAAGAGGAGGTGATAGAATGAGTGAGCTAAGCCTCTATCCTGCATAGTGGGGAGTCAACAGGGTTGTCTAAGTGATAAATTAAGGATCAGAGAGACAAAAATGATATTGAGTTAATGGGATAGTTAGGAAAATCTAAAATCAGAAGCAGAGGAGTGGGATAAAGTATGGGTGAGAGATGCTTGATTTTCTACATAATTTCTGCTAAATCATCTGGCATTTTACCAAATACATATAAATGTTAATTAGCATCGAAAACAAAAGAATGATAGAATAAGAAAACAAGCGGAGTAGTCCTCTGTCACTAACTACTGGTCTGACTTGAATAAATCACCTAGTATTGAATTTAAATTTCTCATCTGTAAAATAGGTTAAGTCAGTGGTTTTCAAATTTTTTAAAATGTTACACAGAATCCCAATACATTGTAAAAAAAAGAAAAAATCCTGATGGAGCTCCTCTGATTGGGGGAGGGAGGTACCAGGAGTTAAGCCTATTTCTCCCCCTTACCCCTTCCCTTCCCCTCGTCAACCCTCACCCCCACCAAAGGAAGCCCTGAGACACCTCAGCTAATTCCAAGAATTTAGTTTGAAGGCTGTTAGTCTGCATGACTGTTTTTCAAATTATGGCTACAGCCCACTAATTTAGTGGCTTGGAACCAGTATGGCACTAGAATAGAGTAGGACAGAAAAATGAGAATGCAATCCATGGTATTGTTTTGCACATTTCCATGGTACGTATATATGTATTCACTACCTTCCTGGCTGGCTGAGTGGAAGGAAGTTTCTAGGACAGCTTGTCCTGTTGAAGAACTCAACAGCAGGGCAGGGAAGATGTTTGATGTCTGAGTCCTGTTTAAAACCGGGGGGGGGGGGGGGGTATGACGACTATGAATGGACAGTCTGGCCAAGACCAGAACCCCACTCTTCAGCCAGGTCTCCTGTATAGAGCCACAAGGGCAATGCACGGAAGAGGTGGCCCCCACCCCACCCCCACCTCCCGGGCTCACTTAGAAGCCCGGGGTGAGGGTGGGGACTGTCCTTCCTAATTCTGCCGCAATATACATTCTGGTAATTTTTGTAACGAGACTGTTGAGTTAAAAAAAAAAAAAAAAAACCTTAAAATAATGAAGAATGTAGACGGACATTGTGTTTCTTGCACCCACCGCCATCAAAATGTTCACATTGTTTCTCCCAACTCCAACATTCTCTGATCTGTGACTTCTCTAAACCATCCACCCTCTCTTTGGACACAAAATTGTTATAAGCAGCACAGACTGTAGTGGAATTTGTACCTTCTGCTGGAGAGCCCTCGCATTTCCACCAGGCATCGCGAAGACAGCCGGTCGGCCTGCAACTCTAAGCCGCGTCTCGCGAGGAGGAACGAGACTGCACTATTTAAAAATCCCTCCAGGTGACTCTAATACATACTCCTCCTTCCCCTTCTCCCCCCAAGTCCCCATCCCCTGAGCCAAGAGTAGAAATGAGCTGTTAATGCAGATAGTAAAATACGTTTAGGGGGAAACCAAAGAACTAAGCCTCAGCTGTTGATGAAGATAACCAACGATTATTCTTAATTAGTGAACTTTTATACTAAACTGATAAGAAATTTCCCAGATAGATTTCATTTTTATGAATACCAAAATAAAAATAGTGGTCTCTCTGTTTGACCACAAGCTCAGGAAGGCGCTATGTTCTCATAAATAAAAGAAAACTAGAATAAATAAATACCCCTAAGGGAGGAGGTAGTTTAGGTCATACACCTGGGGCTTCGTGAACCCCTTGAAAGCATACACAATTTTGTTTGGATGTACATATGTACATTTTTTCCCTAGGGTAAGAGCTCTTATCACTTTCTTCAGCTTTTCGAAATATAGAATCCAAGAGAGGTTTAAAAAACCGCTGCGTGATAGGATCACGCTCATTACAAGTACAATAGAAACCACTGTCTCCAGGTGAAATGAATTTTGACTTTACCGTCATCAATAGAAGGCTTTGTTTTTCCTCTTTGGAAAGGCCTTGAGAAAGCCGCACATCTGCCTTCACTGACGGTTCATCAGTTCAGAGCAGACAGCCTTAGATGACATTCAGCCAGCGCAGGGAGGCCTCGGCAAGGGGTTACACCTGCGACCGCCGGCAGCGCGCCCCCGCGCCCGCCCGGGTGAGGACACCCTCCACACATCATCCACAGAGCCGATAGGGGGCAGCAGGGCACAGTGAGGAACAAAGCCACCTTTATGATTTAAGATTATTTGCTGAGTATTTCACAAGATAAGACTATCTAAAGTTTACACGAGGTGCTCCCTTCCCCGTTAAGAAAGTACAGATAGCATGTTGATTTTATTTCTCATACCTTGTAATAACGCCGAGACAAAAATGCCTCCACTGTGTAAAATTGAAATGTTAGCTTTTTTTTTTTTTTCTTCGAAAAACTTCCAGTGCATCTAGAAATACACCTTTCCAAAGTGTGGTCGGTCAGAGCTTTGTTTTCCCCCTCTCAAAGCATCAGGAAAAACACTCTTCTATCACATACCAGAAAAGAAGTTCAATGTATCACCTCCTGCGGCCAGAAAAGTAGGAGTCTGCCTTTCCACAAACACAGAATTCAAAGGAAGAGGGCTCTAAACACCTATGAGACACAGAGCGCCTCGAACAGCCGCAACATGTTCTGGTTTTTTAAGCATCTACTACAGAACGACACCTAACACAGGAACGAGAATAATGCAGATATGAATCCCGGCATCACAGCACCAGAGCTCCCTCAACCTCTCTGAGATTCACTTTCATCCTCTGGAAAAGAAAATAATAGTATCCGTTGCCTTGTGTGGGCGCTGTGAAAATGTTACAAGTCGGAAGACAGAAAGCTCTCAGCAAGCGCAGCTGCTCAGTGCATGTTGCTTCCTTGTCCTCCCCTTACAGCCACCGTACTGCTCACAGCAGCCTTCTAAAGATTTTGTTTACTTACTTATTTATTTATTTAGAGGGAGTGAGAGAGAAAGAGAGAGAGAGCGTGGGGCGAGGGGCAGAGGGAGAGGGAGAGAGAGAATCTGAAACAGGCTCCAAGCTGAGCATGGAGCCCACTCGGGGCTTGATCTCACGACACCGAGATCATGACCTGAGCCGAAACCAAGAGCAGGCCGCTTGACTGACTGAGCTACCCAGGCACCCCTCACATCAGCCTTTTATTTTTTACTTTTTTAATAATAATTTTTTATTATGTCATGTTAGTCACCATATATCCCTAGTTTTTGGTGTAGTGTTCCATGATTCATTACTTGTGTATTACACCCAGCGCACCATGCAATACGTGCCCTCCTTAATACCCATCACCAGCCTATCCCGATCCCCCACCCCCCTCCCCTCTGAAGCCCTCAGTTTGTTTCCCAGAGTCCATAGTCTCTCATGGTTCATTCCCCCTTCTGTTTAACCCCCCTTCATTCTTCCCTTCCTTCTCCTAACTATCTCCCTGCTGTTTCTTATGTTCCATAAATGAGTGAAACCATATGATAATTGTCTTTCTCTGCTTATTTCACTTAGCATAATCTCCTCCAGTCCTGTCCATGTTGCTGCAAATGTTGCGTAATGTTCTTTCTGATGGCTGAGTAATATTCCATTGTATATATGCACCACATCTTCTTAATCCAGTCGTCTGTTGGGGGCATCTCGGCTCCTTCCACAATTTAGCTATTGTGGACAATGCTTCACAGCAGCCTTTTAAATCCTGTTTCCAGGAATGGCAGACTCTCAGTCCTCCAGAAACATGCCAGGAGGCAATAGACAATTGTGGCCCAATTCCCATCTGAGATAGATATATTTTTCCTAAGACTATGCAGTGTTCCAGAAACCTTTAGGCAATTATTTCAAACTCACCTCCATGCCTGCAGCAAAATAGGTAAGTAGGAGGACTCAGGTATGGCCCATTGACTACGTCCAAGGGCAGGATGGTACCGGAAACAAGCCAGGTTTATGCAAGAGGTTTGATCAAAGCTTGGGGTCTGAAGGCTTCTGGGTAGCCCAGTAGTGGGCACAGCAGCCTTAACGAAATGGTCTCCACAACCGCGTGATGTGCAGAGACCGGGAATCCACCGGCCAGGTCTACAAGTACCTGCCATTCATGAGGTCTGTCCAAGGACACTAGAGGGCTCACCCTAGGATGAGGGTTCAAGGCTAGCTGCAGGGATGGCTTGAGTCTGCGCTGGGGCCTTGGGGCACTGGATCTTAAGTAGAAGCTTAATTCTCTAAACCTTGGGCAGGGTAGAGAAGAAGTCGGGCAAAGGCCTATGGGATGCATCAGGAGCACTCCAGGGTTTATAGAGTGGAACACAGGCAGGCAGTATGTTCCTGAGAGACCCTGCGAGCACAGTGGCCAAACCTAATGGTCATGGGTGCAGGGTCCCACACATCTGGTTCCACACAAGAGGGAGGGGAGGTTATACTACATCCCCTCTGAATGTGAGCGAGGGGAAAGAAGGGAAAGCCTCAGACTTCCTACTTCTGTTTGCTGAGTGGGGAGGGCAGAAACTACTAGCTAGCTAGCGACTGAAGGGAAGGGGAATGGCAAGGGAGAGGCAGGGAACAGAGCAGAGGGAGGAGCCTCCCCTCCAGAGCATATTTTCTCCAAGTGAATCTTCTGTAACCTTTTTATTAAAAGGTCATTTGTGGCCATGATGGCTGTTGAGACTACACTAGAAGATATTAGAACAAAGAGTAGGAAGCATGCATCAAAACATTGGTCAACAGGGGCACCTGGGTGGCACAGCAGTTAAGCATCTGCCTTTGGCTCAGGGCGTGATCCCAGCATTGTGGGATCGAGCCCCACATCAAGCTCCTCCTCTATGAGCCTGCTTCTTCCTCTCCCACTCCCCCTGCTTGTGTTCCCTCTCTCGCTGGCTGTCTCTATCTCTGTCAAATAGATAGGTAAAATCTTTAAAAAGAAAAAAAAAAAACATTGGTCAACAGAGACCCTAGGCTTATTTCCCCATTACCCAGTGGAGTGGACCCTTATCCGGACACCTTGCCCAGCCCTTGCCTCATGCCTAGGCCCCTACTCTTGGGATCTGACCACATCTCCAGTTGGGTTTAGCTAAATCCTGATAGACCCAAAGTACTGATAGTCCATTCTTGCTTTCCAAAACAGCAGCAGCGGTTCCATTCCTGTGCATATCTTTGAATTGTTGAATGTTGGGAGGACAGCCACCTCTGGAATAATCAAAAGGAAATTAAGAAGCTCAAATTAGCTTATTCGGAGTGTGAACCTATTTTCCTCAGTTAGACTTTCTACTAACATTTAGTTACTTCCAGATGCATTAGTTATGGATCACCAGAGAAGATGGGAGAGAGAGAGAGAGAGAGAGAGAGAGAGAGAGAGGGACTTACTATAGGGAATTGGCTTACATAATTATGGAGGTTGAGAAGTCCCAAGCTCTGCAGTCAGCAAAGTGGAGATCTAGAAAGGCTGGTGGTGTTGTTCAAGTCTAATTCTAAAGGCCTAAGAGCCAGGACAGCCTAAGTTTTAGTCCAAGGGCAGGAGAAGACCCATGTTTCAGCTCAACAGTCATACAGGTGAAGTTCCCTCCTGCTCAGCCTTTCTGTTCTATTCAGGTCTTCAGCTGATTGAACAAGAACAGCCCACATTAGGGAGAACAATCTATTTTCCTGAGTCTATCAATTCATATATAATTTCATCCAGAAACACCCCCACAGACATACCTAGTATAATGTTTGATCAAATGTCTGGGTACTCTTTGGCCCAGTCAAGTTGACACATAAAATTAACCACCACAAAGGACTTGAATGTCACCTTTTATTTCTTCTGCCATCACCTGATGGGGGCATCTATGATTAAGGGAAGGGTAAGGTGGCATCGGTGAGAAGGCCAAGCTACAGGGTAGATCATCCTCCCCAGAAACTGAGAATTTCCCCCATTTGTCCATGTGTAAATATGGAATCCTTCTTTGGAGGAGAAAAAGAAAATAATTAGACCACAGGCTTGAAGTCATTACATTTTATATATTACTTCAGGGTTTTTATTTTTTCCATTCAAAAATTTTATAGAAAACAAATCGCATAAACAGAAAACAAATCCCATAAACTGAGTCTGGCTGGCTCAGTCAGTAGAGCACGTGACTCTTGATCTCAGGATCGGGTGTTCAAGCCCCATGCTGGGTGTAGAGATTACTTTAAAAAATAATAAAATCTTCGAAAAAAAAATCCTATAAACTTAACACCAGCTATTCGCAGCATTCTTTCTCTCTGCTGTACTTGGCCAAGGTGGAGGCCCACAGTTTACAAAGGGTTCTGCTACTTTTTGCTTACCCCCGGGTACATGGTGAGAGACAGACCATGGCGTGAGACTGGGCGTCGGAGGCCAGGCTTTGACTCCCAACTCTGCCACTGTGCAACCTCTAGCCAGTTGTTTTGCTGCTCCAAGCCTTAGTTTTCCTACTTGTAAAACTGAGAAGGAGAATGTATATTCTCCTGCACAAGACGGCTGTGAGTTTCAAATGAACTAATGCATGCTGAAAGCATTTTGTATATGTGAAATTATTATACAAATATTGGCCTACAGACTTGTACTTTTAGTAGTGACTTTGGCTTCTGTCACAGTGATGGCATCATGGTGGGTGTATGGATTTACTTTGCTATAGTAACAAATTACTACAACTTAGTGATTTAGAACAATACAAATTTACCTTATAATTCTGGGGATCCAAAATCCAAAATGGTTCTCAATGACCTAAAATCAAAGTGTTGGCAGGCTAGTTCTTTCTGGAGGCTCTGGAATCTGTTTCCTCGCCTTTTTTTTTGGTTCTACAGGTCACCCACATTCTTTGGCTTATGACGCCATTTCTCTATCCTGAAACCAGTCATGTCAGTTCAAGTCCTTCCCACCCTTCCATTTCCTTCATTCTCTCTTTTGCTGTCCTCTGTCACTTACGAGGCCCCTTGTGATTTCATTGTGCCCACCGGGAAAATCACCAGGATAATCTCCCCATCAGAAGGTCAGCTGATTGGGAACCTTGATCCCATCTGCATCTTTATTCTCTTCTGCACATAACCTAACACATCCACAGTTTCTGGGGATTAGGATGTGGACATCTTCGGGGTGGGGGGAGGGGGAGGTGGCATTATTCTGCCGGCCACACTTTGTTTACTCTTTCCCCAACATAAATTCAGATGTTAAAGTACTGCACCTCTACAAATTCATTGTATCTGTGGTCCTTGATGAGCTGAAGTTAATCATTAAAAAACATAGCCATTCTTCCAGAAATCCTCCAAAGGCACTCATTCCTATGCTTTTTAATAATAATAAAAAAAAACTTGTTTAGAATACCTAAAAATTTAATAAAGAAGTTTTAAAAATAAGGAAAACATCTATAGTCCAAACACTCATAGCAATTATTTTGGCATGTTTCCTTCAAGTGTTTTTTTTTTACATAGTTGAGAACATAAATGTTTATGCTATTTAAAATGATTGCATCCATATTTCAAATTTACAAACTCTTGGCTAACATAAATTTTAATGGCTGCATAATATTTCATTGCAGCAAGACAACATAATTTACTCGGATGCTATTGTTGAACATTTAGTTTATTTTAAATTTTAATTATCAAAATTAATGAGTGTTAAACATCTTTTATCATTTATATTTATTTGCATTTCCAGTTATTTCCTGAGGTGAGAGTCCCAGAATTTACGGGCCAAAGGGAACAAATACATTCAAAGCTCTCGATACACATTGTCAAATCCCTTTCTTCAAATAATAGTCCATTATACTCCATCCAGTATGCCAGCGCCTGTTTCAACACCCCTGGTCGGTATTAGGTGTTTTTGTTCTCCTCATTCTTTGTTAATTTTTAGTTAAAACTGACCGCTCTTTGTCTGTATATGCATCTCCTTCGATTACGTGGGAGTCTGAACATTTTCTCATATGTGTACCCAGCATGTGTATTTCCTCCTTTGTGAATTGTCTGCATGTTGACATTCTTTCTTTCCAAACCGGGTAATGCTCGTAGAGGTTAAATGCAGGAACACTCACTTATTTCAACAGTCACTTAGAAATTCTTTCTCTATTCTTACTCGGCCTGAAGGTTCTTAGCCCTTATCAGGTTCTTCAAGGACCACTGCTGCCTGTTTTGCCCAGAACAGGCTTTCGCCACCAGTTTTGAGCTGCTCTGCGGGTTTCTGATGGCGGTTCCTCACATCCGCTAGGTTGATAGGTCCAGGCTTCAGCTGGTAAATCTTCCAGCAGATCCAGACATTTTTCTCCTGTCTGCTGTCTTTCTGTTCAAACTGCATCTTTACATATTCCTTCCAGCATTTCCCTCCTACCTCTAGTTCAATTTCTTGAGAGAATAAACCTTCAGTCAGTTCCCTGCCAGAGCAAGGAAGGGTAGCCGGCCAGCTGTACCAGGTAGAAGGGAACTTAGATCTAATTACTTCTCCTGTAGACACTCACTAATCCTCCTAGTTCACCCCACTCTTCACCTCCATTTCACAACACCAGGGTGCCTCTGGGTTCTAAAACCCGCCCTGGCTTCTTTTCTTTTGGTGGTTTCTTTTGGTTAACTCCCTCTATAAAGATTTCATTTTCAATTGTCCCTCTTCTGCTAAATTAATTACAACGTCTCCATTTACTTTCCATCCACTAAGATTTTATTGAGATCTCTCATCTGCTCTTGACTCCTGTTCTCTTGGTCCTTACAGACTTACACATTTTTAAATTCCTTTACTGACACTTGGTGTTTGGGCAAGGTTTGATCCGCCATGTTTTCTTCCGTACTCTCTACTCTGGAGAACACTCTTTCTCTCCTCTGATTGTCCTCAGAAGTACTCTTCTATTCTCTTTTTGCCCTCCAAAGCATTCCTTTCTCTCTTCATCCAATACACCCAGCACAATGCCTTAAATAAGCGTAGGCTTTCACAAAGATAAGAAGTACCATGGCTTCAAGCAGTTTCTGTGTCATCACCGTGTGCTGTCCCTTACCTCCATTCCCTGCCACCATCCTGAGGTAAGAACACCCTCACGGTCCAGGCTTCCCACCTAAAGTGTAATGCCAGGCTTCATCCAGGCTCCCGAGCTGGTATTACAAAAGGTCTCACTGCATTTCTTACACCCCAGAGAATGATTTCTTTTATATGCCAGGGATAGGACATGGCATCATAAGAACATCCTCCAGGTTATAACTCACAGACAAGAAATTTCAAAGATACCGAAATCCACTTCGTACCACTTAAAAAGCATTCCAGTCTCACAACTGTGCTGGCTCTCTTAGAAACTATCACTGTTCTTTCCCAATTACTTATCTTAATGATGAAGTCACTGTGTTTAAGTTGGAAGGTGATAGAACTAGGTGCAAAGAAACAAGGTAGCCACACATATCTTCACAGTCAGATAATTTAATCTCAAAACGGGGGCCCTCAGACTGGTTTTCCTGTTTCTGCATTTTAACTATTCACATCAAATCACAGACGTCTCCACTTGCCTGGAGGCTCCTAATCCCAGTGTTAACATGAACAGTAAGGCTGCTCTGCTTGCAGCAGAGACTAAAATAACCTCAGCAGAGTTTTCACCCTACACACAAGCCATCTTGTGAGACATCAAGTCTAAACGAAGAATGTGCCAGAATAGTTCCCGAATATCCTAAAAATTCACCTTAAAGAATGATAACAATTTGGAGTTAAGGTTGTATGTCAGCTTTAAAAATAAAACTTTCTAATCCTGGAAGGAATAAATAATTGCAAAAGAAAACAAACAAACAAAAAAACAAGATAAATGGCTCCACGGGAGATAAAGCCATATGAATGAGAGGAGGATATTATAAATTCCTGCATGTGTTAAAGAGTCACATTAAAAGGTATACTAGAAGATACGATTACCTTCAACGTTAGTCTCAAGCACAAAGTACACATTAGATTCTTGCCCTTATAACTTCATGCTTTCTGAGTCTGTGCAATTACTTCCTTTCTGGTCAACTTACAAAATTTAAGGGAATGCATTTGAGAGGAAAAGAAAAGGAGATTGTCATCAGTACAGGCAATATGGACAACCTCATATCACTGTCATAATTTCTAAATAAAACATAATTTTATTTTTTTTATTTTTTTTTAAAGATTTTATTTATTTATTTGACAGAGAGAGAGACAGCCAGCGAGAGAGGGAACACAAGCAGGGGGAGTGGGAGAGGAAGAAGCAGGCTCATAGCAGAGGAGCCTGATGTGGGGCTCGATCCCAGAATGCTGGGATCACGCCCTGAGCCGAAGGCAGACGCTTAACCGCTGTGCCACCCAGGCGCCCCGAATTTTAAAGTCTGAACCTTAATGCTGTTCATGACTGTTTATTTAAAAAGAGTCTGACTCTAATTTAAAACACTTTCCTCACAATTCCATTTACAAGAACTAAAAATAAATCTCATTAGGGTCTGAGTATCTCCCCATGACTCTACTCACTTTCCCTGACGTAGACCTTTTCTTTCTCCCCTCGATACTCAGAACTTCATGCCCAAACCACCTCTTGCAGAATGGGATGCAAGTTTTAAAAACCAGAATTATTTCTACATTTCTTCTATTTCTTCTCTTCTTCTTTTCCTTATAAAACTTCTAAAACGTGTACGCTAAGGCCGATGGTGAACCCTTGAACGGAGTATCAGGCTGCCTCTTTCAACTTCATTTTAGTGGAATGATATAAAACTACAGGACCCCTAAAGTGCTTTTAGGCAGAGAAATAGGATGTGTTTATGATATCACTTCGTGTGAATAGATTTAAGTAGAGTTGGCATATATGTCCTTAGCCATCAAAACAATCTTGCACATCACCTTAAATGTTAGACTCCTTAACGGATTAGGTCTCTAGGAAGCAAGGTGGTTGCTTAGGTGCAGGGCATGGAGCTGAGTTTACCAGTGGCCTTCATCACAGTATGAAACCTCGGTGGAAAGATATTTGCTCCATTATTAATGATGATTATTAATGTGTCCCTTGAAGGAAACAAGCTGCTGGCCATGTCTGTGCAACCAGCAGTAGGAGCCCTTGCTCTCAAGTTTCTCAGTCAGCAATGGGGCAGGTGTGCCTGCTTACCCCCCTCCCAAAACACATATCAAGAGAAGAAAGGAGGAGGAAAAGAGATTTCCATTTTGCTTCTGCTTCTAAATGCACCATCAGCCTTGAAGGAACAAGTGACGGTAAGTTACTGAGGAGTCCCTTGTGCACCAAAGTATGCCTCATCTCAGAGCAAGACCAGTGATAATTCCCTTCGGTTCAGGCAGGAACAGTTCTCTGCATAGATTGAGTTCATATGCATGTCTGCATACACATGAGTAAAGTACCCTACAATGGGGAAAAGCTCTTCTCTAAGGCTAGGTGGGAAAGGAGTATTTTCTCATTACCAATTTCTATATGGGAATTTCCAATAGTTACAACTGGAATTATTTTCTGTCTTGATAACTAATTCATTAAACAAATATTTATCAGGTGCTGTTATGTGCTAATGATCCTAACATTCTCTCGTAAAGTATTTTCTTCCTTAAAAAAGAAAAGAATGTCAAACCTTCTGCAAAAATGTCTCCCACTCAGACAGCAAACATATCATTACTAATGAGGTGTCTTATTTCAGTCTACAAACTTGTCATTCAGAAATGGCCAATTGACAGAAGATGGTTTGGTCTAAGCCACAAGATGATTTATAATTCCAGCTAGTTTTGCCTCTTTAGACTATTATGGCTATTATAAAAACACAGAAATTTCTACAATACCTCAGGTGATGACCAGGTTATGAAACAATCTGTTAAATCTTTGTATAGTTCTGAGAGAAAAATAACTGTTTCGCATAATTTCCACACATTGTTCCTAGTGTTGCCCTTTGAGGTGACATAGAACACTCGAGTCCTCTTCTGTTGGAATTATAATTACAGTTGGCATTTATTGGGTGTTTACTATGTAAAGAGCCTTGTGCTAAATTCTTTATAGACATTATGATGTTATCTCGCTCTGCAAACACAGACGCACACCATCTCTTTTTCCAGGCAAAACAAACCAAGATCTTACAGCTGTTTTTCATATGACTGTTTCCAGACCTTCCAACATTTTGATTACCCTTCTCTGGTCAGCTCCATGTTATCAACACCCTCCCCTTAAACTGTGGCACCATTATCTGGTCACAATCTTCCAGATGTGAATTAAGCAATTCCCAATACAGAGGACTATTATTTCCTGGTCGGGAAAGGCTATTTCTATTGATCTGGCCTAAGAAGATTAGGGGGTTTTTTGGGTTTTTTTTTTGTTGTTGTTGGTTGGTTGGTTGGTTTTCAGGTTTTCTGTTTTTGTTTTTGTTTTTGTTTTTGCAGATCACATGACTTGCTCATGTTGACCTTGTTGTCACCTAAAAGCCCGAGACCTTTTTTTGCATAAACCATATTTAAGCCAAATTTCCACAATCCTGTGCAGTTGATTTTTAATGCAAACGAAATGTTTACTTTGTATGTATCTGTCCTTATTAAATTTATTCTTTCTAATTTACCGTTCTTTCTAGGCTATCAAGATCTTTTTGAATCCTATTTTATCACTCAATGTACCAACTTCCTTTACAGCATCTGAAAATGAAGACAGCATGTATTCTGTTTTCATCTGAGCTGATAATTTCTGAGTTGAATGGCCCTATGTGGCATGTCAGCTAAAATTTTCCACCTAGTTGATAATCAGTTCATTAGCAGGAGATCCTACAGGCCTTCAATCAGTTTTGAATCTGCCTAATTATTTTTGTCTTCTACATCCCTGTCTTCACCTTGTCCTCAGTGACACCCACCAACTTTGTCAGCTGCTTTGCTGGAATCATGATGCATCTCTCCAACCTACCATGAACAAAAAGAATGGATATTGTAAGTCATTCTTAGTGGACCCATATTGACTGCTGGTAATTGCAATTTTCTTTCTTAACCTAACAAATAATCTATCTCAAAATTCACTACAGAATCTTGCCAAAAATCAATACAGTTTAGGTTTTTGTCCCTAGAATTCAATGTTCTTCCCTGCCCCCATTCATATGCCCTTTGTAAATATTAAGACAATATTGGCTTATCTTCATTCTTAATACCTCTCTTTCTAAAATTACTGACATTGGGGTTGGATTCTTATCTTTGGTCAATCCACTGAAATGAAATCCAACTATAACTGATTCCCTGAATTCATTTAAAGCAGGCAGATGCCTTTTTCCATTCTCTTGTCTCTCAAGGAGCTCAAGTCTTTTTTGATATTATTCTATCTATTATTTCCAACTTGAGTGTATATTCTAATAACCCCAAGAGGTAGGTGGGTCAATTATTTTTATCCTCTTCTCTTTTGAAGTCATTGAGACTCAATGAGATTAATTGAGCAGTTATTGAGTAACAAAGTTCAAATTTAACCCAATCGTCTTACCTCCAAATCCAGTGCTTTTTAAACTACTTTTGGTGTCTCCTTTTCTAAACATCCGGGGGGAAAAGTTGCCTTTTTAACCAGATCTGTATGTTTTGTGTTTCAGAAAAAATTAAAAGTCAAAGCTAAGTAAACTTAGGTTTATCCCTCTTTGTTTTTATGCCAGAATACTTGAATCCAAATTTATTATCTGGTCCCTCAGCTCGGCCCCAGAAATTATCTACTATTTATGTTCTTCTGTGTTGTGCTTTACTTTCAAATGTCTTACTTTACATGTCTTTCAACCTTTTTATTTTAACTAGTCCATAAATAAGTCTTGAATAATTAATTTAGGTTGGCTCTTTTCCTCAGGGAACCCCAATACAGCTAGTAAAACAATACCCCTATTGTCAGCTCCTTCCTTCTCATAACCTCAGAGAGAATTTCATTCCCTACAAAGTTAGAGATTCTGGGATTGCTTCTTAATCCTTAAGCAGTTGATTTGGTTACTCCATGAATCTGCTCTGCCATTCCTTCCAGAAGAAAAATTTACCATCCCTTAATAAAAACAAAGAAATTTACCTATAAACAATCAGAGACCGTACAAAGATAGATCAAAATCACAAAAGAAGACAAGCTTTACAAATAATGGCAATGGCTGAAAATGTAACAAAGATTTACATAGGTGTAAATGCATGTAAAGGATTTATGCTTAAGAATGTATTCTCTTTGGTTTTCACTGCTTTTTTTTCGTTGTGTGTAAATTACAATTTTTTTGCAATTATACTGCTTGTGGTTCTTAGACCTTCTTAAATCTGTTGCTTGATTTCTTTCATTCTTTCATTAGTTTTGCAAAGTTCTCAGCCATCATCTTTTCCAATATTATTTCTGACCCATCTGTCTCCTCTCCTCAATCCTTCTGGGATTCCCATAATATATATATATTACCTCTTCTCACTGTATCCTCTATATTTTTTAACCATCCTTATTTTTCTCCATGTTCATTCTTGATATTTTCTTCTGACCTTTCTTCTAACTTTCTAATTCTCTCTTTATCTATGTCTTCTTATCAAAATTAAGAAAAAGTCTTTTTCGTGTTGTTTATTATATTGTATCTTATAATTTCCAGTTTTATTCTTAAATGTGCAGTATTGTCTTATCTCCTTGAGCATAGTAAGCATATTTATTTTAGAGTCTATGCCTGATGACTACAGTACTGGCAACCCCTGGTGGGCCTTTTTCCCTCGTCTGCTGTGTCTGATGTATTTTTTCATAAAGTTTATTACCTCATGTGCTGGGTTATTTTTTATTTTGTGCTGCATACTGTATTTATAGAATTGTTTGTAGAACTCATCTGTAGTCAACAATGATGTTTTCTTTTCCTAAGGAAGTTTTATGTATGTTTATATCAGGTAGCTGGAGGCATGAACAATTTGAGAACTTAAATCCAATTTCAAGGATTGAGATGATTTTAAATTAACTTGAGCTCTTTAAGAGTTCCTGTCTACTTTGGGTTAACCCTTACATTTTGAGTATGAACCTTCAAAATACAACCTAATTAAGGCAGTTCCACCAGAACCCCAACAACTCAGCAAATCCTAGACTCTAATCTCTGCCCTAGCCCCATGAAGCTATCAAAAGCTTTGCTCAAGTTCTCATCACAAAGAAAAAAAATATTTTTATAGAGGGGGAGAGAGAGAGAGAGAGAGAGAGAGAGAGAGAGATGGAAACAGAAAGGGGGGAGGGGCAGAGGGAAAGAGAGATTCTTAAGCAGGCTCCACATGCAGTGCAGAGCCTGATCTCACAACACTGAGATCGTGACCTGAGCCAAAATTAAGAGTCAGACGCTTAGCCGACTGAACCACCGAGGCACCTCTAAAGAAAAAAAACTGTAATATATTGATGAGATGATAGATATTAAGTAACCTTATTGTGGTAATCATTTTACAATATGTGTAAGTCAGGGCATCATACTGTACACCTTAAACTTATACCATGCTGTATGTGAATTATATCTCAATAAAACTGGAAACGATAAATAACATTTTAAAAACCTCTTCTCAGCCTCTCAGGCTCTCAATAGTTCCTCCAGGATTGGCATATGTTCCCAAAGGAAAAACGGTCCTGGATTCTGGGCTTATGTCCTTGTTTCTCTATTTCCTCCATACCCTAGGCTATAATTCTTTACTATCTTGTTAGATGTCTGATATTTTCAAACAGATTTTTAAAAAATATTTTGCCCGGCATCTCCGGTTGTCCTTTGCAGAAAGTTGATTGGAATTACCTAGTCTTGCCATGACTGGAAACAGAAGTCCCTAGGACTTTTGTTTATTGGTGGATCATGTTAGTCATTTTGGTAGCCAAACATCAGCAATCAGGCTCATCTTTGAATTGATAACCTTTCACTTGCTGATACAACTACAGTGATAGAACAACATTATGGAAGTTCGCAAATTTCAGTGTAATTGCTTTATGCCTAACTTTGACCCACCTTATTTCATATAGGAGTCCTTAAGTTTCATTCCAGTTGGCTTTACTTGATAAAGCCTTCTCATTTACTACTGCTTGGATAAACCAAAGTGTAGCTTAAATAAAGCATCTGGCTTCAGAAAATACTATTAAAGGCAGGTTGATGTAGTGGATGTAGTGGAAAGAACACTGGGATTGGAGTAAGAAAACTTGGACTGGAATTCATTTCTATCATGTGTTTCCTGCCCTGGTTCCACAGTTTCACTCACCGTGCCCCAAGCCCTCCATAAGCATGCAGACCGCAAAGGTAAAGGAGAGTCAGTCTTTGACGTCTATTCGTTTGTGTAAGCCTTAACATGTTTATCTGTAAATTAGGAATTGTATCTATCTGGTTGTGGTCGTTGTAAGGAATAACTAAGGAACGTTGTACAGCACTGAATTCACAACCATAGACACACAGGAGGTACTTTCGTTACTATTTGTTTCCCATTATAGACACAGTATTTTATGCAACAGATTAATCTCTAAAAACTTTTGTTAATCAAATCATGCTTTAAAGGTTCTAAGGGAGCTAAGTTTTGAAGGGAAATTTATAGAAGATGCAGGAAGAATCCTTCTTCTACAGAATATTAAGTCCATTTCACTTAATCTCTTGTAATCATATTGATTTTCATAAAATTCATTTGATCAGAGTAAGTTATGTCTGCAATAAAGACACAAGCACTTCCTCTATTCAGATGATCTTGGAAGCTTCCCAGGCTGGATGACAACCCTTGCTGAGATTATACACAGTGATGTGGTTCCCTGTGTCTATAACAGCAAAGAGTTGACCTGAGCAGGCACGGATGATCTAAGTTGAACGTGAGGTGTATGCCACAAGAATATCATATGAGACCATGAGGTTTAGCAAGCGCTGGAAAAAAGGCTTACCATCAATTTCTTAAGGCCATAATCCCAGATATTAATTCAAACATGATTTTGGTTCTGAAGGGGGAAATGTTTTATGACATTATTGCATTTCTGAAGATTTCATCATTTATTATGTTGACTGGAATTTTATCATTGTTTTAAGTAGCACTCTTTATGAGATCATTTTGTCCCTTTAGAATCTAAATCTGGATAATGACTATGGTGTTTTCAGTTTTCCGTTGTTTGTAGGTTGTCACTGTCTTAAAAAAATTGTTTAAAACAACAAAACCCCTTAGTATTCTAATGGAAACGTAAACACCCTGACTTCATTTTGATAATGTGCTGGTAGTGATATAAATGATAATAAACAAATGTGGATTCATTAATATAACTCAGGAAAACAATATTATGTTAGAAATTCTAGATAATCTTCTTGGGGTAGATGTAGACTTGAAACACTATACAAGCTCATTACTGAGAAAGTTCTGCTGATAATTAGCTTCTTAGCAACACAGGGATTTTTAGGGCAAGTATCTGTTGTAAGTGTTAAAGGAGAAATTTTGATGAAAACCTTTGCATATTTACTGTCATTTCATTTCAAAATTGGTTCCAATCTACTGATTTCTTGCTGGGGGTCTTTGAAATTATGGTAGCTAATTTTAAATAGATTTCAAAACTAACAGTGGTTTACTGGTAACATAGGATGTAGTAATAGCACAGGACATGGAGGTGGACTGCAAAGGTTCAAATCACTTAGCAGCTGTGTGGAGCCAAATAAACTGACCCTCCTTAGTTTGTCATCTGTAAAATGGGAATAGTAGTAATAGCACCTACCTCATAGACATTTGTGAGAATTAAATGAAATCAACCATATAAAGTGTTTTGCATAGCCTGGCGCATAGTAAGCACTCATTAAACAGTAACTATAGGTGGAATATACTGAAGTATATATTAAATAGAGTTCATGTTAGGAAAGGGCAATGAAAGTAAGAGTGGACAACAGTCACTTCTTCAGCCATAATGTTCAATCCTTGTGTGGGTCACTTGTAAGTCTATTATATCATCTCTGCAACCTCAGCTCTACCAGTCAGCAGGAAGATGGGACGTTCATAAATAGATTTACGTAGAAAAATGAGACAAGATAAAAAAGTCAAATCCTATCATCAATGTAATTTTATACATGAAAATAAGCCAGAATCTCATAAAATGTAGGGGAAAAAAATTATACCTTTTCACATGTTTCCAACTGGCTCATTATTTAAACATCTCTCAGGAATGGAAAAAAAAAAAGCCTTCCTTAATGTGACTTTTTTTTTTTTTTAAATATCACACACAGAGCCAACATCAACAGCCAGTAGAGATACTGCTATTAAAAGCAGGAAGAAACAAAGATGCTTGATAAAACTATCATTATTTAAAATGACTTTCTAAATTCTGGAAAATGTAATAAGATATGAAACAAGAAATGAGACATAACAATCGGAAGAATGAGTAACGTTCTCGTGCTGTAGATTATAATGTTAGACGATATGAGAATGCACTGGGTAAAGTAGAGTTAACAAATTTTAGTGAAGTGCGTGGATGCACTCCATATCTAAAAGTCAGCAGGTTTCCTACGTAATATTATATTGTCTACCTACCCATACTACAAGTTATTTATTCTCCCACTCAGTGGGAGACTATTCTATCCCATTCACTCAATTCTTCACAGCCCCCATTATTTACATGATTTACGGTGATTGTCTTAAGCCAAAGCACTAATAATAGTCATCTGGGAGATTGTTAGGGTGACTTTAGGCACGACAGTGCTAAGATAAGATCTAGGGAAATATATTTCACCTTCTTCTGAGCGCTGGGAAAGAACCAGGCCAAAGTGAGGCCGTCATTTGCTCAACAAATACCTCCTAAGCATTTATGCCAGACACCGCGCAAATGCTGGGAATACAACAGTGGCAGGGACCCTGCCCTCATGGCACTTTCAGTCTAATGAGCAAAAGAGAAATTAAATTAAAAAAAACAAGAAAACATTTATGAAGTGCAAGTTATGATGAGGTCTGTGAAGGAATAATAGAAAAACAGAAAGTGGCAGGGGATGAGGGAGGAGGAGAGGGGGTGTAAAATTTAGAAGGAGGGTCAGGCAAGTCTGTCTGATAAAATGACGTTCAAGTCAGACCTGAGGAACCAGAAGGAGCCGGTCAGACAAAGAGGGGTGGGCAGTAAACAGCAAAGAGCTGGAAACCAAAGGCCAGCATATCAGGTGAAGAAGGAAGAGAAATAAAATTAGAAAGACAGGCAAGGTCCAGATGATGTGGTTTGTATAAGTTTGGGTGCTTTCTGTTACTAATACTAGAAAGACAAATTTAAAAGAGCTCAAAGCTAACATAACAAGAGGCCCAAAGGCACATGGTCACAGGAGTGGATATGTCAGTTGCTCAACCACCTCATCAAGGATGAAGGTTCTTTCCATGTTACCTCCTGCCATTCTTGGGAGTTACCTCTGCTTAGGCTGGGTCCTCTTATGGTGCTTAGATGGATACTACAGGTTTTTAAAAAAGATTTATTTATTTTTATTTATTTACTTGAGATAGAGGGAGAGCGAGAGAGTGCGGGGGGGGGGGGGCAGAGGGAGAAGCGGGCTCTCTACCGAGCAGGGAGCCCAACTCAGGGCTCGATCCCAGGACCCTGGGATCATGACCTGAGCCAAAGGGAGACGCTTAACAGACTGAGCCACTGAGGCACCCCTGCGGTCCATTTTTTTAAGAACAAATAAACTCTTCCCAAAAGCATTACCCTCAACCCTTCCCAACCTTCTCTTTTCGGCAGGCTTGTGACAGCCAGACTTGTGCCATAGCCAATGCTAAAACTACCACTGACAAGAGGAATTCAATTGTTACAACTGTTTTGCCAGAATTCATTCAGCCTGCCTACATGCTTCAGGAACAGTGACACCCAAATGAAAGGTCCTTAACTTGGGGCCCATGAATACCTTGGGTAAGACAGAATTCAGGGAGATCTGTAAACTGGGATTGGAAAATATTACATCTTTATTTTCCAATCATCTCTCACTGAAATCTTATTGCCTCCGATTGTAAAGCTGGGCTAAAGTAAACCCACAGTAGTAATGGCAGCATGACTTTATCGCCAATAGAAATCACAGATATTTTCATATCACAACACAGTTATGGTTACATTGCTTTCCTGCATTCCCTATTTCACCTATTTTTGATGAATACATAGAAGGAAGTAAGCCAAAGACAACCCCACAGTTCATCATTCTGACGCTAAGCAACAACAGCCTTCACACAGATAGATCTGCTAAAAATTTAACGTACCTTTAATGCCTATATTTTAAATTTACAACCTTGTTATTTGATGCAATAATAAAGGGATACATGTATTACTGTTCTACAGATCTGTTTTTGATGCCCGTATTTAATATAATTTTTTTCCTTTGTAACCCAATGTATTTTACATATTAAAAAAAGGTTATTCTGAAAAGGGGTCTCTAAGTTATTCTAGCCTATCAATAGTGTCCATCCTGAACTAAACAAAATCAAGAATCTTCCAGCAAGATCAAAGGCCAGAGCAGAGTATGTGGATAGATTATGTCAGGAAAGGAAAAGTGTAGGTCACTCACTACCTTACAGCCCATATTAAGGACTGTGATTTCTGTGTCCGGGGACAGTAAGAAACTAATGAAGTGTAAAGTAAAATTTGTTAACATACACTGAGAGAATTCTACATAAGTGTATAACTTTTTCCCCCAAATTTCTATGTAGTATTCCATTGAAAGGGTTTAAGAGAGAATTTGTTTTTAGAGAGATCACTCTGGCTCAAGAATGACTTAAACAGAAAAATCAGAAGCAAAGAGACCAATTAGGAAGTTATTCTAACGGTCCAGGCAAGAGCCGACAGTGGTTTAGATAGGCTTGTGTTAGCTGAGATGGAAAACAAGGGATGTATTTTCTGGGGCATTATTGAGGTGCAGGACTGCAGGGAAGAGCAGACTCAAATGTTGTGGCGCTGGAATTTATATAATTTGTGAATGCTGTTTTTAAAAAATTGAAAATACAAAAAATACAAATATAAAATGAGGTACAGGATCTTGAAGGAGTCCTGGACAAACGTGAGCTTTATCTGATTCACAGTAAATGTGCCTCTGGCTGTAGGAGAGGGGAGCAGAGGTCCCACCAAGAGCTAATGTTTATGGAGCATTCACTGTTGCCAGACACGGGTTTGCACACTTTAAGCATACTTTAATTCTCACAACAATCCTATGAGATATTTTTGTCTTCTCCGTTTCACAGATGGGGAAACTGAGGCTCAGCAAGGCATCCTGAGTCACAGCAAGTAAGTGGTAGAGCTGATATGTGATGCAAGCAGCTTGGCCCTTGGTCATGAGGCTACGCTGTCTCAATGTATAATTCTCAAGATCAGGGCTTGAGAACAAGGCAGATGACAATGCTATTTACTGCATGACAAAAACTGCGAGATGAGCAGTTAGGGGGTACTTGAAGAGCAGGAGTTTGGTTGGGAATACGTTAAGTTTGTGACACTTCGTACCACTTAAATTGCAATGTCAAAGAGGCTGTTGGATACATAAGTCTGGGCCTCAAAGAAGAGATCCAGAGGGAAGAGACACGCACATGAAGTCACCAGCATGGGACAAGGAGACCAAGGAGCGCACGCCGCAAGGGGGAAGAGACACGAAGGAGACCAAACAGCTAGGGGAGCCGAAAACCAGGAGAGGTCAGCATACAGAAGCCAAAGGAGGGTGGGATGAGCTACATAACATTATAGGACTGGTGATGGTGACCGCCCACTCAAGTGAGACAGAAATGAGAGGAAAAGGCCACTATTGAAGAAAATCCCCAACTCCTACTCTGAGGGACCTTCTTCAATAGCAACCAGAGACA
Organism: Ursus arctos; assembly: GCF_023065955.2. NCBI lineage: Eukaryota > Metazoa > Chordata > Mammalia > Carnivora > Ursidae > Ursus > Ursus arctos. The sequence goes on from NW_026622941.1 coordinate 36,665,266, forward strand.
GACGGAGGAGGAGAAGCCTCTGAGCAAGCGTTCTATAAATATAACACATAATTTGTGGGATAACCTGGCCACTGGCTAGATCTGAGGAAATTTTCAAGTTCATTTCAGGTCCAACACTACTTGAGGAGAAAAGCAGAGTGTTGGAAGATGGAAGGACTGCATGACATAAACACATACATCTGACCCCCTTTCCCCACATCCAGCAGAACTTTATTAACTTTCCATTTTTCTTTCAGGTGCATAGAATCAGATCAAACACATGACACACGCATGGCCTGATGGAATTAGTTAACTCATTAGTTAATTTTTTATTTGTTTATTTTTTTAGTTAGTTTTAATAATGTAAAGAAAGCACTTCCAAATCCACCACTCAAAACACTGCTTCATTAACCTTTGAAAAGTCCATTCAAGGAAATCTTATGGAGAGATCTTGCTGGCATAGGGGAGTGCAACAGCTAGAAAATCCCAGATAGGAATTGCAATTAACTTTCAGGGCTACACGAGTAAGCAATCTTCAGTGGCATTAATAAGACTGTCCATGCCAAGGACGGTAAAAGCCCCACTGTCACCATCACCGGGCACCTGGTATCTGGTCTTTTATCATCAGTTCTAGGAGTTATATTTTAAGGAGAACGTTGACAAATCAGAGTGTACCCAGAGAATATAATTCAGGGTGGCAAGAGAACAGGATGAATAAAGGAAGACATTTCGCCCAGGGTTGAGGGTGGTGGAGGGAAGGCTGGGAGGCCAAGGGGACCAGGTCCTCTAGAGCTGTTCCATGTTGTATCCCAGGGAAGAAAATGGGCCAAAGATGGGTTTAAGTAGGAAAGGTGATTTTAGCTAAGTGAAATAAAGAATTTCCTGAAAATACCCAGGCTTCGATCAACAGCTCTGAAAAAAAGTCAGCTCTCTGTCACCAGTGAAACTGATTCCAAGGCTGAGTGACTCGCAGGGATGCTGCAGAAAGAACTACCTACGTTCAGGCAAAGGCTGGGCCTCCTCCACTGACCCTTAGTTTCTCCAGGCTTGGTTTCTTCTTCAGGCTCTGCTCTCCAAATCCCTCTCCATAAACCCCTGCCAAACTAGTCAGCTGCCTTCTTTCAGCTGTGCCCCACTGCCCCGAAGCTGGGGTGCTTATCAACTAGTCATACAGGGCACTTACCTAAAGAGGAAACCGTGACGGATCATCCTTCTGTGTTTTACCCTTCTGGATATCTCTCTCTGGACTATCAGATCCCCGAGGCTGTTCTATGAGGCCTTCCCATCCCAGCCCAGGTGACCTCCAGGACATCTCTCTGAACCCTCACACTCCCTGAAATTTACTGCCCTCCCCCGCTAACTTGCCTTTAAATCTCTAGTGGTCTAAACATTTTGGTCATATTTGTTCAAAGATTATCAGGTTTATTTTATATTCTTTGGGTGCTCCAGCCTGAAATGGGGGGAATTTCTATGTCCTTTTTTCTACCCACTATCTTTACTACTTCCTCTTGCCTACTTAACCTTTATTTCTTGTCCTTTCTCTTCCTACTGCTTCCCAGCCCATCCTGTAACACTTACTCTTCAAGTTATTATTATTATTTTTTTGATGTAGAAGGAAAGAGATAAAAACAGAAGCAGAGAACACAAAACATGCCCTCCCTCCTGCCTTGTCTCTCTCTCTCTCCCTCTCTCTCAAATTGTAAAGGTAGGGTAATGCCAGAGTTGGTAATCACTGACGCTTCCGTCTTTGGGTATGAAAACAGGTTCCACCCTTTAAGCCTTGGGCAAGTTACAGAACCTCTTTGAGCCTTAATTTCCCCATTAGTAAAATGAGGATAATAAGAATATGTGCATCATAGATGAAGAAATACATGTGAGGTGCTGACGTCCATGGCGTCTGACATAGTCTGTGACAAGTGAATGTTTGTTATGACTAGTATCAGAGGGGGAGTTATTCTGTGACTAAGTACGGGATATGGTCATCCCTTGATTATATATATCACATGCATGCATCCATTTCTAAAGACATTTTCCCTTCTGTTGCCCAGCAAAGAAAATTTATTCATTCATGTATTCAACAAATGCCTAGTACGCACATATTAAGTTTCATTCCTTGTGCTCAGTGGGGGCTTGATTAAATAAACTCCTGTATAAACACATTGTAGAATATGATGCTGCAGCTAAAGAAAACTAGATACATTTATATGTATGATCATAGAAAAATCCCCAAATACGTGGACTTCAGTGGGAGAAAGAAATTGCCGAACCGGTTATCCAGAGCGATACGATTCCTATAAAATTACATACATACACTACAAAATGCATATTTTGTATGTGTGTGTATATATATATATATATATATATATATATATATATATATATATATATATAATGCAGATGTGTAGAGGACGTTCTAGACTGGCAGACACCACACTGGGAAGGAAACCAGGATGGGAAAGTGGGGAGTAGTTTAAAGGAATATTAGCCTTATTTGCGATGCTCAGATTTTTACATGGAGAAGGAATTCATGTACGATCTAGATAATCTCTTTAAAGTAAAATAAGCAATCACATGGCCCCTGCCAGATTTCCGGCATGTCCAACTGCCACTGGGTTCCTGGGATTTCTAACTTCAAACAGATATTCAGTTATCAATTTAAAAAAAAAAAGAAAGAAAGAAAGAAAGAAAGAAAGAAAGAAAGAAAGAAAGAAAGAAAGAAAAAAGCAAGCAGATCCCAGTCTTGTCAGTGTCTTCTTCAGTGCCTTGAAAAATAAGGCAGAGGTATATTTATATAAGCACACCTACACGAAGTTCTAAATTTACCTATTTAGGAAAGTGCGCGCACAAACACACCGTCTCCGGGGAGAGCCGGTCCGTGGGCTGAGCCGCCGGTGGCGCGCGCAGCCGCCGCAATTCCTCCCGCCCGCCCCGCCCCCACCCTCCCTCCGAGCTGGCACCTTCCAGTCTTTCATCAGCTGGAGTCTCAACAGTATCAGCCTGCAGGAAGCAATAAAAAAGTCCTAGGTGACAGTTTTCACTACCAATATGTGGCATGCTGAAGATCGAAGTTCTAAACGGAGCTTTTCCCTGGGCTTGCTTTGTGGTCCTGGCAAATCAGATTATCTTTGAGGCAACATGAAGCAGAGAGGATGATGTAAAACAGTGTCAATCCCTTTAAATAGGTAACTTTGAATTTGCTGAGTCCTCAGGAGGCAGAAGGGGCTTGCATATGGGTATAACACAGGTACCTTTGTGAGTTTTTATACATACACACTGATGTACATAAGTTGTTAAGTTGATTATGTTTATAGAAACATATCCTAAATTACACGTCAGAGAATGTAAATAATATGTATACATGCCTAATTTTGTATACACGTGTTACAGCACATGCACAATTTAAATGTCTATTAAATGCACATACTCATATATTCACAAAATTTTTTCTCTTGTTAATGTCCCAAATATAAGATCTAACAGCTGTCCATCACTAATACATAATGGCTATCAGCAGAGCATATAGGTATAGCCTGCATAATTTATCATTATCCTGTTACGGGATTTTTTTTTAAGTTTGTTTATTTATTTATTTAAGTAATCTCTTCACAGAACGTGGGGCTTAAACCTACGACCCAGAGATCAAGAGTCGCGTGCTCTTCCAGCTGAACCAGTCAGGTGCCCCAGTGTTAGGAGATATTTTTAAAATGGGGCTGGTTTTGTCTGATTAAAACATCAAGGCTAGGACGAAGGTGAGACACACAAGGAGCTGAGCGTGCAGAATCTGAGGAGGCCCCCACTCTCGGGCCCCTGCATGCCACTTGCTTCTGCCTAGCTGCAGCCCTAATAAAAATGCCCGTTTCTTCTATCATCCTCATCACACCCACAACAATTACTAATTAATTACTAAGTTCTGGGTGCTGTTTATACACTTTATATATATTAACCTATCTAAAAAAATGTGTAATTTCTAATCAGATGTCTAATGTCTAATTTCTGTCTAATATCACTAATAAAGTGAATTACGAGATATTGTGCCTAATATGTCAAATGTTTCAAAAACCATAACTAGGATGCCCCAGCTAGACCAGACCTCTGATGAGAGCTCGGCAGCCAAATGATTAGTCCAGATCTCCCAAGATGTGTACCACCTGGGTTAAAATCCAGCGCTCTTTCCTCTCTGTTAGGCATGGGTGCTTTTCTCTGAATCATACATTGCATGAAGTATCCTTTTACTGATCTCCTTCTGTGTCGGGCAGTTTGGCAGGCAGTAGGCTTCAACTCTATCTACTTAGGTGTGATATGATTGACAGATTTCAAAAGGAAGAAGGATACATATTTTCATTTCCTATATGACTACTCCTACTTTGAAAATGGTGGTAGATAATGGAACTTATGATAGTCTAACTGTACTTCAACATGATAATACGCTTATATTTAAACTCATACACAGACCAAGGAAGGGGGATTTACACAACATATTATCTAGTATCTAGCTACAGGTGATTTACTGTTGTGCACTGAAATGCGGTTGAAGTACAAGATGGATAGTAATATTATATTGTGGTATATATCCTGTTCACATCAGGCCTTCGTAATAAAAGCCGAACAGCAATCTACAGAACCTGTCTTAAATCTGCCATCTAAGATACTGATTGTAAAATAAAATGATCAAAGTGCAGGTTATCTCTATACTGCCTTCCCCTGAGAGAGTGGTATGCAAAGAACTTCCTCCTTTTTATTTATTTACATTCAGTCAACAGAAACATAAATTAAATTAAAAACCTTAGTGTTATGTGGACTGAATAAAGCACACCTAGTATGTTGCTAAGTAGACTTCTTTTTTTAGATAGTACAGACTACAACCTGTATTGAACTTTTATCCAGTGCACCTTTTATTATGTACTGACAACAAAATATGCTTATAAAAATAATAGAGTAAAATGAATTTTGCAAACCAGCAATTTCACATGCTACAATTCTGCTGAGGATAAACAATTTTTAGTGGGTCTTTATATTTGACACATGAAATCAAGCATTCCTGCAAATTGATTTCATTTTAAATAATTTCTTGAGGTTGCAATGGAAAGAGACCAACACAAACAAGTTAACATTGCACAGAGAAATCACAAATGAATTTTAAGCAGACCTTTTTCCCTTTACAGGGTAGTAATTTTAAGAACATTAGAGGCCAAACTTCCCTGTAAAAAGGGTGTCCTTTTGTGTTATAGAATGTAGAGGACAGAGAAGTATGGGGTCTGGAGTTAATCACCCTATCTTCCAAATGCATATGCAGACATAGATTCGGGTTAAAATAAAGGTCAAGAGAATCCCTGGAAGGGGAAAGAAGTCCCAGCACTTTGATAACATTTCTGTTATACTGAGGACTTAGACACTCTCTTCTCTGTGCTTCCCTGGCTCCTGACACAAACCCCTACTGGGACACTGATCTAGGGAACTATAATGATTTGCTTGTTATATATTTTTATTTACAAATATAATGTAAAATATTAATATTAAAATAAAAATGTGTGAGGCTTAGCTGTCTTCCCTGACTATTACCTCCTTGGGAAGAGAAATTATCATACTCATCTTGTGACCCCAGCACCTAGCCCAGTACTCAGCACTGAGTAGGCGCTCTATAAATGCCCAGTGAGACTGATAGGGAAAACAATAACATGACTTGAAAGAATGAGAGAGAAATATGGAGCAGGGAGGACAGAATATAGTCATATTTGATGTATCTTGAGGAAATGAGAGCCGGTTATGGGTAGATTTGACACGTGGAGCCTTTTAGGGTCAACTACTGAATATAGTTGGGCCAGTCCTTTCCCCCATTCATTCATTCACTCATTCATTCAACAAATATCTATTGAGTGCCAGTTATGTACTAGGCAATCACTAGCTACTACAGTAACTGATACCATGAAACACAGCATCACTATAATTTGTCATGATTTCCTTACAGATATGCCAACAAAGAGTCTTGCTGAAGTTCAAGTTTAAGCTCAAGGTAAACTGTAGATGAGTTTTTATTTTACCATTTAAATATATCTTGCCATTCACTAAGTAGCTTCATTCTCCTTAAGACTCAAGGGTTTACTCTAGTATACATTTAACAGCATAACCAGATCTTAAGATCCTGGCTTAATTCTTCAACCTTGCTCTCATATATGAAGTGCCACTTACAATTATACCGAAATGGGCCTCATTTCTTTAAGCATTGCATATCAGACTGGAGACCCTCGGGCAGGTTACTTATTTTTTTTCTGTATTTGATTCGATGCCAAATGTCTTCTTTTCCTCCAACAAATAATACCTGCCTCTAATATGGTAAAGAGAAAATGGGAACAAAATTGGGTTATCTTGTATTCTCAGTTTTAAAAGATTGTGTTAGAATGCCCACTCACATAGTTTATAAAAACATTTGTCTTTTCAATCAATGACAGAGAAAATCCCAATAAGGGTTTAAAAGAAATCCTGTCCACTAAAATGAAGGCAGATGTCTTTTAAAACTATATAAAGCCTTTGAGTTCTTTCTTTCTTTTCCATTTACACATAATTTCTGGATGCAGGAGCAGGTCCTGCAGTAAAGCACAAGTATAGAAAATGATACTACAGTTTTCCTTAAGGTAAGAATAAAGGGCTTTTTTTTCTTGCCATTTCCCCTTATTAAACTGACAAAGGCAGCTCTTTTAGAATTCTGTTAAAAGCAACCTTGTTTGCTCATAGGTCAAAGATGAGAAACACAGGAATTAGAAGTAAAAGAGACCATTTGTTTTATCCATATTACCGCCAGAATTGTTCCTTTCAGTGACCTTTCTGGTTGGAGAGGTCATAACTGACAAGGGATTCAGCATTCTCCTTTACAAGTCAATTTGTAATTGAACATTTCACCATCAAAATGGGTAATGGTCTCAGCATTAGTTCGACCAGCACTTAAAATTCAATTTTATGTTCCCCTCTTATTAATTAATCCTATCCTATTTTATCCTTATGCTTTCTTCTTTTCCTTTACGTTTCAACGCCTAAATATGAAGTTACATCTTGGTATCATTTCTAGACTGTACCATGCTGCTTCTGGCTACCGCTTAGTCACACGATATACTCCATAAATCTTTCTTCATAAATCAGTGTGTCCTTTCCATTAATCATATTTGTTATTTATCTCTGGATTTCATCCAAGACTGTCAACATTGTTTGTTTATTTAGGTGCTCAAAACTGAGTACAGTTGACTCAGAGAACTTCCAGCCACACTTGTATGCGAGACTACAAACTTCTTCCCTGGTGCTACAACACTGCCTCAAAGAGTCCTGCTCGGTCCTTCTTTTCAGATTCACTGTAAGCTTGTCTACGTCTCTCTGTCATAGGTTGCTCCTAGCAATCCCATGTCTCAAGATTCTCTTCTCCTCTCCCATGATGCTTCTGATGTGATTTGTGCCAGATATGTGTTTGCATCTTTCTGAGGGCAATTTCATTTTTTTTTTCATCCATATTTCTGACTTGTCTTGGTCTTTGTGACACACTGCTGTTCATATCCTGGCCATTTATCAAAGCTTGTAACACCTCCCGATTTAGTCATCTCGGCGACTGTCATCAGCATTCTGTTCGTTCCCTCTAACAGAATATTGATTACATAAAAATATAAACAATGGTGACCCACAAAGAGACAAGCCCTCAGGACTTGGCACAATGCTGCTCCTGTTTCAGGTGGCCGTTCAGCCCCTCCGGCCTGCACGGCGGTGGTATCGCCAAGGCTGCCTGGAACGAACATATCCGGGAACTCATACAGCATGGCAAATCCAATGTTTTGCTCAAGTCTGAATATAATGCAAATGTCCTACAATGTTCCCATCGCGGGCCCATCTCTCCTCCATAAATAAACCTCTGTAAAATCTGATCTTGACTCGTGGGGGTTTGGGTGTGTGGGGTTGCTTTTATTTTACAGTTTCATTTAGTTTCGTTTGGAGTTTGTTTGGATTAGGTTTTTAAGCATCCCTCTTTCAGATGATATTATAACTTGATGTGACGCATTTTGGTTGTGTCAAATGCACATCTGGGGAGCTCACAAGTATACCAGAAATAGCTCACAAACGGGGAGCATCTCCTTCAACTGACAGATCACAAAGTTCCCTGCACAGTTGCTGGGGTGGGGTTTAGCCCTGCAGCTATTCTTCTTTTTATAAGATTTTTATTTATTCATTTGGGAGGGAGTGAGAGAGAGAGACAGCATGAGTCGGGGGGGTAGGGGCAGAGAGAGAGAGAGAGAAAGAGCACAGAGGGAAGAGAGAGTGGAAGAGGCATACTCTTCGCTGAGCAGGGAGCCTGATATGGGGCTCGATCCCAGGACCCTGGGATCATGACCTGAGCCGAAGGCAGATGCTTAACCAACTGAGCCACTCAGGCGCACCACCACCCTCACCCCCCAACCAGTGGCTATTCTTAATGCTTCTCTCTACCAATTCTACTCCCAGGTTTGCTTTAAGACTTCAGGCTCACTGGCTTTATCTCCACACTGTCACAAAGCTGACCAACTTCCTAGAGGAAGAAAGCTTAGGAATGGACGTTCAACAGTCACGTGTCCCATCTCCAGGGTTCTGTGATTGATGTCCCTGGGGCTAGGCAATCCTAAGGCACTCTGAGTCTTTAGCTGTTATGTTGATAACCCTGATTATATTATAAGGAACAAATAAGATAATTAAATTATCTTATAAAGTATATAAACATATAATATGTATATATATATAAATGTATATGTATATAAATATAAATGTATATAAATGTATAATATGAATTTAATATTGTTAAAGAGAAAAAATATTGCTATTTGTCCAAATTTTATTTTTCCCTTTTAGCAGTTTATGTCATGTGGCTAAGAATTTTGTTCTTTCCAGTTTCTACTTACCTTTAATCTTTTCTTGAAGAAGAACAAAATTATAATTATTCTTCAATATATACTTTAGTAAGTGATTTGCAGATTTCTTGACAGAATCCCTAAGATGTAAATTTTCTATGACTGTTTGTTTAAACATCACCATATTTGGGCTTTTCACTTTCAATATTTGCCATGGAGTTCTTCCCTCCACATCTGGCCTCTCTTGCACATCCTTTCAGATATTTCTAGGCCATGCTCCAAGCTACTAGACAATTGCACCTATTAGGAACACAGACAGGAACTGGAACCCACTAAAAATAAGAGCTCTAAATAACTAAAGTAGATATTACAGAATCCATCCATTAAAATGCATGGATGCTGTTCCGAGGTGAGGCCCAAACTCAGGGTCCATTAATACTTGACATATTGTTCTAAAAAATGTTATTAGCTAGTTTCTAAATCTAATATGTTAGGCCAGTGAATTTGAAATGGAACAAAGAGTTTCTTCCTCCAGGTTAGCATTCTGAGAGATATCAACAATGTAATCTACGGAGGCATCCAGAAAAACAAAACTACTAAAAATTACGGCAGAGTGAAATCACTAAATTCAGGACAAACAGCCCAATGTCCCTCGGCTAACTCTGATGGTACTACGGGCCATGTCACCGTCCAGTAAGTAAGTGCAGTTCATAATGATGTGTCCATTGTATTCCTATCACTTCCTGGTGAAGTGAAGAGTATAACACATTTTAGATGGACTTCCATCTAATATAGTTTTTTAATTTTTGTTGTTTATTTTAAACAAAGTTTAAGCAAAGTTATTTTTAGAGGAACTGCCGGGTACAATTTGATCTACCAAGGATAGCCAACCGTCTCTATAAATGGCAATATATTTTTCATGTTCTCCTTGACATCTATACACCAATGCCCAACCTTTTGAGAACCTAAATTCCTCAGTAGCTAGGACTGGTTATGGTCCACTTGTGCTGGGTATAAAATGCCTACCTGAGCACACAGGAAGGGTTTAGAATCTGAGACTTTTAGAATGAAAAGAATCTTGGACAGCAATCTCTTCCAATTCATTTGTTTTATGGAAGTGTTAACTACATGCACTAACGTTCTCTTAAATACGGCATTTTCCCCCAAAATTGTACAAAAAATTTTTTCTTTTCTAAAAACACTCTACGTAAATATAAGTATATACTTAGAGTTTTATAAAATACAGTGACATAAGATAAAGACTGCTGTGCAACTTGTTTTTCACTTAAAATTCTTAATATATTTTTTAAAAGAATGAATCTCTATGCAGTGAAAATTATAATATAGTAGACACTAGACCTAAGCTCTTGCATAATATTACTTAAAGTTTATTACTGTGAGTCATTAATAAACACAGTACACACATCAAGATTCACTTCAGGCTGTACAAGTGCTTTTTTTCAAGTTGAGGGATGGAATGATCTCCAGAAGGAAGTAAAGAATATGTGAAACACAAATGCTTTCCCTATAAAAATACCCTTAAACACAAGGCCTTTCAACATTTTAAGATGAAGCACGGAAGGCAAAGACTGTCAAAGTTGTATTCTTAATATTCTTACTAATAAAGGATGGTATAGTGTCAGAACTAAGGAAGATACCCCAAGATCCATTTAATATGGTGTTTGCTAACTGCAGGTAGCAATTGATAAGCAGATCCTAAAATCAATTTAGTGGATTACAACCAGTATTTTTTAAATGAAATAGAATAAAATAGAAACTATCAGATTGTGATAGAAATGTATATCTTGCTTTGGGTCTCAGGCACAAAAGGTTGAAAGTTCCTGATCTGATCTAGCCTCTGGCTTCCAATGAGGTGTAACTGTAAGTGTTTTCAGAGAAAAAGACATCTGTGCATTTGTTGCTGTCTTAAAACAAGCCTCTCCCAAAGAATCAACTTCACTCTGGCTCATTATTTGAAGTGCATTGTCAAGTTCTCTTTCTGTCAAGATTATTGGAAGGCAGGCTTACTTCCAAACTTACTTTCCTTGCAACATAAGTTTACCCAGCCAAGTAACTGATTAAAACCCAGTAGAAATCCATCCTAATCATTAACCATCATTATGATTTCAATTATAGGAGCACAGTGACAACAGGGAAAACTTCGCTACAAATGGAAGGGGATCTCACATTCTTTGACCGAGTTCCTTTCCCCTAGAATCAGTGAGACAGGGACTGCTGACCCATCCCCAAACCCTGAGGCATGTCCAGAGCACTGACAATCTCAATTGGTCGTACAGAATGGAATAGGACGATTGTACTTGACGTCCTAATGAAGAATACATCTTTGCCACAGTCCTTCCTCCTGATACAGCTGAGTGCAGAAACAATCATGGGAGAAAGAATATATGTCCAGAAATCTCTGTGTTTCTTTGTGTTTTACTGGCTTCTTACTCAAATAAGGAGGCAGTGGAGTAGAGTGTGGGCGTGAGGGTCAAGACACGTGTGTTCTGCGTTGAAGTGGAGTCTGATTGTAATCTGAACAGGTCTTTGAATTGCTCTGGGCCTTTATGTCTTCGTGTCTAAAACAAGAGCTGTGCCACAACAGATTAGCCAGGAATGATAATCACAGCAGCACCTACATGGAGCTTACTGTGTCAGTCACCATGCCAAGCATTTTACCTCAATGACTAATTTAGTCCTCATGGCACTAGTAGGCAGAAACATTTTCCTTATTTTGCAGATGGATATAGATGCATGAGGAGCAGAGAGGTTAAATAACTTGCCCAACATTGTACAGTTAGGCAGTGGGAGAGCTGGGATTCAAACTCGGGCTGTGTCCAGGTGCTGTGCTCTGCCTCAGCCAAGACCTTTTTTATCACTTATTCTAGCCTCAGTTACTCTCCAAAGCTCATTTACTAAAGATATTTTTTACTCAACTGCAGTTACTAAGCAGTATGTTATTTGTTTTCCATTTTTATTCATCAAAGAGATGTTGAATGGTCGATCAGAGTTTCTGATGAGCATAAAATGAAGTACAACTTACATGGACAGAATCCGTGCCCCACCAGTTCACTAGATTTGCAGGATTACCTCTGACCTTCCAGTGGTTCTGGGAGTTCTCAAGAAGATATCCTCACAAGGTGGGCAGAGGGGGACAGCAAAAAGCCTCATGACACATGTCAAATGAGGTTTTTGATCCAGATTTACTGGTTCTTTTTAAAATATGTTTCAAAAAACCACAGTTAAATTCCATTGCACATCCGAGAGAACAGCTATGATTAAGAAGACAACAAGGGTTGTTAGAAGGTACAGGAATTAGGGTCCTCAAACACTGCTGAGGGGCATGTAAAATGTTACAGCTACTTTGGAGAACATTCTGGCAATTCCTCAAAAAGTCAAATGTAGACATACCATATAACCCAGCAATTCCACTCCTAGATATATACCCAAGAGAATTAAAAACATGTGCACATAAAGACCTGTAGGAAAATGTTCATAAGAGCATTATTCATAATAGCCCTACACTGGAAATAACCCAAATGTCAGCTGATGAATGGATTAACAAACTGTAGTATGTCCACACAATGGAACATTATTCAGCCACAAAAAGGAATGAAGTGCGGATACATGCTATGTGCTACAACATGAATGAACCTTGAAAACATCATGCTAAGTGAAAGAAGCCAGTCACAACACGCCACTTATCATACGATTCCATTTATGTGGAATGTCAAGAATAGGCAAATGCACAGAGACAGAAAGATTAGTGGTGCCAGGGGCTGAGAGGAGAAGAGAACGGGGAGAGACTGCTCAGCTGTGTGGCGTTTCATTCTGAGGTGATGAAAATATTCCACAATTAGACAATGGGATGGTTGCACAACTTGGTTAATATACTGAAAACCACTGAAAGGGTGAATTGTATGTGAATTAGATCACAAATTCTTAAAAATTCAGTCTTGATACTGTAGGGGAGGAAAAGTTTTCCTCGACCCTCTTAGGGTCCCTGGCTGAATCTGAAAATCAAACTGACAAAGACAGATAAACAGAAGAAAGGCACACAAATTTATTTCGTGTTAAGTTTTACATGGCAGGGGAGAAATAGGAAATGAAGCCCTGAAGGAGCAATTAGACCTGTGGGCTTTGCTGGAGGTTTGATGGAGAGTAGACAGTCATGGGGGAATATGACAGGGTAAAGAATATGAAGTGATCGTAGTAAACTGGGGCAAACTGAGCAAGAACTGTTAGGATTCTTCTTAGCGTTCCTTTGTCTTTAGAGGTAAAGATGCTCCTTTCCTCAAAAAAAAGGGGGGGGATTAGTTCTTTCTAGGGGCTGGTGGTAGGGGCCATGGGGAGTGACTGCTAACAAGTTTCTCTTTGGTTATGAGGAAAACAGTCTGAAATTAGACAGTGGTGACAGTTGCACAACTCCGTGACTACACTAAAAACCACTGGACTGTACACATTGAAGGGGTCAATTTTATGGCAGGTGAAATATATCTCCATAAAGCTGTTATTTTTTTAAAAAATATAAAACATGTACTAAGGTCCTACCTGTGGCAGCTCCTCTTCTAGGCGGTGAGGGAACTCAGCAGTGAACAAAGTAGACAAAGCACTTGACCTCACAGAATTCGCAGTTCTAGTAAATATGCAAACAAGTAGAAGCGAACTTCACGCTCCTGCAGCCCGACCCTGGAGCGAGCCTGGGGTGCAGGCATCGCTCAGCTCCACTCCTGTGGACTCCTGGCAGGCACTCAGCCAACATGGCTCCCGGGCAGCCCCTCACAGCGTTCCTCTCAGGGCTC